>NC_084506.1:602500-892500 GCF_024500385.1 Phyllopteryx taeniolatus | reverse complement strand
CACTGCTGATAGACAACTGGATAATTTATGTATGGACAATAGTTTTGGTTTCTATTTTGTGCAATTTACTTCTTGTACGCGCACATGTAAGAAGAAGAAATTATGTATTGTCTTGCATGCTATTTATATTATATATTTATATTTCATATATCCACAATTGCTGCTGAAATGATGCCAATTTCCCCATTGTTGGACAACTAAAGGTTATCTTATCTTTTTAATAATAATATACTTTTAACCTGCCCAAATTCTGAAGTGACGTGTGCAGTGACCTACTAATTCATTTTCGGTCCAGGCGAGGCATCCTGTGTGGCCGTGTATTATTTTATATTTATATCACTAAACACATTAATTGGCCTGTTATTTTGTTCCTCAAAGTTGGTTACTCTCTGCCAGACCTATCTGACGTGTATTGTTTCACCAAATCACTTTTTTCTATGTTTTTGCGATTGCTTGTAATGATAGCTTAGCAATTAGCATGGCTTTGACATTGTCTTCACCTACCCGCTCCACACCAAGTAGCTGTTCAATGTGGACATGCCGGTAATGTCAGACGCTGTTTTCCCCCCCCAATATCCGGAACAATCATCGTTACTGCTGTAACGATTCAACATTCAGTGATTTCCGTAACATAATACGGACGTTCCGTAACATTTGGTAGCTCTGATTTTAAAACCACGCTTATTACATGTAATGTTTTTAGCGATTGGTTTGATTGATTGACAGGCTAATCCTTCAATCATGATTCCATTCACAAAGTGTGCTCACCTGTCATAACTTGTCATTTATATTATATCCCAATTCATTTTGTATTTTATCTTTAAACCAAACCTGTGAAATGAACAACAATCAAGTCTGTCAAGTCGTTATAAGTCAATTAAATTCTCAATCAGTCAATTCTCTCCAACTCACGAGTCTCAAGTCTAGTTTTTGTCAACCGAGTGACGTCACAAGTCATCAAAACAGTGACTCTCGTTGACTTGGCCTCTCTGAACAACCCGCTAAACATAACATACATGTAAGGGATTCATTTCAAATGAGAAATAAGAGTAGTAAATGCCGGTAGATCATACTCTCTGATAAGGCGGTAGCTGCGGTCCCTGAAGAATTCGTTCTCCTTGTCAAATTCTCTCTCATCTTCTCCAATGGTCACATTGAAACGTTTCTCCTCGAAGTCTGGCTCCTGTTCCTTTCGGATGGTGGCCTTCTTCAACATCTGCAGAACATGAAAAAGTAAACAATGTTTTAAAGATGATAACCATTTCTAAAAGCACAACCTCATGTTGGTGGTGCCAAAAGGAGATACTGTATGTCTACATCTCTAAGTCTCAAGTTGTCGTAGGCCAATCTTTTTATGTAGTTGTTACATTTAAAAAACAAATGCGTCATCTAGTGTGGATGCAATGAGTCTGTGACATGACAAATGCACACTAAACTCATCGCCACGCCGCACATGGACACAAACAAAGCCCTGTGTGTTTACGGAAGTAAATATCGTCCCGCGTGGACGTCTCATGATGGATTTGTGGCAATTTCAAGGCTTTTGTGCTTGAACTGACTGATCCTCCCATGTATTTTTTGGTTGTAAAGCGTCTTCTTTTCCCCACTGACTGTTCTCTGACTCTTCGTCCACCTCTGCTTTTCTTCCCAATGTTTTGTTGAACAATTGTGACCTATAGGTCAGATGAGCACAACCTGTGCATCCATACTGCATTCGCATCTTATACATATGCGATTTAGATCCAAATATGAAATTGGATTTGGAAAGAAAAATAAAAATAATTGCACTGTTCACATTGACATGATTTTTTTTTAAAATCAGAAACATGTACATTGGACAAAAAAATAAATAAAAAAATCGGAATTGACCTGTAGTGTGAACATAGAGAACATTATCCCCAAATGTTCTACCCACTTCTGAATTGATCAGTCATGACAAATCCATCAGAAATGACAGTGACAATGTCATGACCTTCAGAATTGCTTCACAGGGTGGCCAAAACCTACCCTATAGCAATCAGCCAAGCCAAAATGTATGTCTACAACCCGAATATAGGCCAATTATGACCGTGAACTATGATTTCACCATAAACTATAGCTCGAGGCATAGCTCTGAGAGATAGTCTCTAATGTCACTCATAACAATAGTGTAATAATATTGAAATAATTTAAGGATAAAAGATGATCCAAGGGTTTTTCTCTCATTTGCCACGACAGTAAATTGTGCAAATTCAGTAAAATGTCATTCCATTTCCCACCCCCACCCCCATTTTTTCCGAAAGTATGTGGTAACCCTTGGCTGTTAAACTTGAAAATCAAACTAGTTGTAGCAGAGAAAATAAACATCATCTTTAATCTATTTAATCTGCAAAACAAGTCAGCGTCGTTTGGATTAGGGAGGTGAACATTGTATTATTTATATCAGAATCAGAATCATCTTTATTTGCCAAGTATGTCCAAAAAACACACAAGGAATTTGTCTCCAGTAATTGGAGCCGCTCTAGTGCGACAACAGACAGTCAATTGACAGAGAACACTTTTGAGACATACGACATACAAAATTGACCTTTAAAGACTGACAAAAAACAAAACAGTCACTGAGCAATAAAGGATTCCTAGTTATCTGGTAATGCTGGAACAGTTGTGCAAAAAGATGCAGTCCTCTAGCACTTATAGCAGTTCGAATGACTAATATTGCAATAGTCCGGTGCAATGACCATTATGCAATCACGCTCTTCAGGCCTATTGCAAATGAACAGAACAAGGGAAGTGTAAGAGAGTGTGTGTGTGTGGGGGGGGGGGGGGTTACTCGGCTAAATCGACCACAAAAATTGGTCGACGCACTGTCGACCAATTTTTCACTGTTGGGCCAGTGAAAGACTGCCAAAAACAACAGAGGACACATGAGCGTCACTAGGTTTTATTGGGGGGGGCGCTTAGCCGCCAGGACATGCACAGGATGTAAGCGAATGTAGTGCGCAAGCACAAAATTTCACAAACGGCTAACAAAGACTGAGAATTTGTATTTTAATACTTTTGGACAGATTTTAAAACAATACAATGCTAGGCTTTACACGATCGGATTTTTGGGGCCGAACACAGAGTTTAAAAAAACTATAACCGATCACAAGATGGAGCAATGTGTCTGTTTAAATGACTTGATTTACTGTATATACTTGTGTACTGTATAGTTGACTTTACACCGATCTGATTGGGGCTATTGGTCCATCCATCCATCCATTTTCTACCGCTTATCCGAGGTCGGGTCGCGGGGACAGTAGCTTTAGCAGGGACGCCCAGACTTCCCTCTCATCCAGCTCCCGAGGCATTCCCAGTCTCTCCAGCATGTCCTGGGTTGTCCCTGGGGTCTCCTCCCAGTGGGACGTGCCCGGAACACCTCACGGGGGAGGCGCCCGGGAGGCATCCGAATCAGATGCCCCAGCCACCTCATCTGGCTCCTCTCGATGCGGGGTAGCAGCGGCTCTACTCTGAGATCCTCCCGGATGACCGAGTTTCTCACCCTATCTCTAAGGGAGAGCCCGGACACCCTGCGGAGGAAACTCATTTCGGCTGCTTGTATCCGGGATCTTGTTCTTTCGGTCACGACCCACAGCTCGTGACCTTAGGTGAGGGTAGGAACGTAGATCGATCGGTAAATCGAGAGCTTCGCCTTTCGGCTTAGATCCTTCTTTACCACAACGGATCGATACAAAGTCACCATCACTGCAGACGCTGCACTGATCCACCTGTCGATCTCCCGTTCCATTTTTTCCCTCACTCGTGAACAAGACCCCAAGATACTTGAACTCCTCCACTTGGGGCAGGATCTCATCCCCGACCTGGAGAGGGCACGCCACCCTTTTCCGACTGAGGACCATGGTCTCAGATTTGGAGGTGCTGATTCTAATCCCAGCCACTTCACACTCCGCTGCTCCAGTGAGAGTTGGAGGTCATGGCTTGATGAAGCCAACAGAACCCCATCATCTGCAAAAAGCAGAGATGCAATACTGAGTTCACCAAACCGGACCCCCTCTACGCCTCGGCTGCGCCTAGAAATTCTGTCCAGAAAAGTTATGAACAGAATCGGTGACAAAGGGCAGCCTTGGCGGAGTCCAACCCTCACCGGAAACGAGTCCGACTTACTGCCGGAAATGCGGACCAAACTCTGACTCCGGTCGTACAGGGACCGAACAGCCCGTATCAGGGGGTTCGGTACCCCATAATCCCAAAGCACCCCGCACAGGACTCCCCGAGGGACACGATCGAACGTCTTTTCAAAGTTTACAAAACACATGTAGACTGGTTGGGCGTACTCCCATGCACCCTCGAGGACCCTGCCAAGGGTGTAGAGCTGGTCCACTGTTCCATGGCGAAAACCAGGACGAAAACCACACTGATCCTCCTGAATCTGAGATCAACTTCCCGACTGACCCTCCTCTCCAGCACCCCTGAATAGACCTTACCAGGGAGGCTGACGAGTGTGATTCCCCTGTAGTTGGAACACACCCTCCGGTCCCCCTTCTTAAAAAGGGGGACCACCACCCAAGTCTGCCAATCCAGAGGCACTGTCCCCGATGTCCACGTGATGTTGCAGAGGCGTGTTAACCAGGATAGCCCTACAATATCTAGCGCCTTAAGGAACTCCGGGCGAATCTCATCGACCCCCGGGGCCCTGCCACTGGGGAGCTTTTTAACCACCTCGGTGACCTCAACCCCAGAGAAAGGAGAGCCCACCTCAGAGAACCCAGACTCTGCTCCCTCATGGGAATGCGTGTCGGTGGAATTGAGGAGGTCTTCTAAGTATTTTCCCCACCGGCTCACAACGTCCTGAATCAAGGTCAGCAGCGCCCCATCCCCACTATACACAGTGTTGATGGTGCACTGCTTCCGCCTCCTGAGACGCCGGATGGTAGACCAGAATTTCCTCGAAGCCGTCCAGAAGTCTTTCTCCATGGCCTCACCGAACTCCTCCCATTCCCGAGTTTTTGCTTCAGCGACCACCAAAACTGCATTCTGCTTGGCCAGCCGGTACCCATCAGCTGCCTCAGGAGTCGCACAGGCCAAAAAGGCCTGATTGGACTCCTTCTTCAGCTTGAAGGCATCCCTCACCGTTGGTGTCCACCAACGGGTTCGAGGATTGCCGCCACAACAGGCACCAACCACCTTACGGCTACAGCTCCGGTCGGCCGCCTCAGCAATGGAGGCGCGGAACAGGTCCACTCGGACTCTATGTCCCCCGCCTCCCCCGGAACATGAGCAAAGTTCTGTCGGAGGTGAGAGTTGAAGCTCCTTCTGACAGGGGATTCTGCCAGACGTTCCCAGCTGATCCTCACAATACGTTTGGGCCTGCCACGTCGGACCGGCATCTTCCCCCACCATCGGAGCCAACTCACCACCAGGTGGTGATCAGTTGACAGCTCCGCCCCTCTCTTCACAAGAGTGTCCAAGACATGCGGCTGCAAATCCGATGACACGACAACAAAGTCGATCATCGAACTGCGACCTAGGGTGTCCTGGTGCCAAGTGCACGTGTGGTCACCCTTATACTTGAACATGGTGTTCGTTATGGACAATCCGTGATGAGCACAGAAGTCCAATAACAGAACACTGCTCGGGTTCTGATCGGGCGGGCCGTTCCTCCCAATCACACCCTTCCAGGTCTCACTGTCATTGCCCACGTGAGCATTGAAGTCCCCCAGCAGAACAATGGAGTACCCAGCGGGAGCGCTCTCCAGCACCCCCTCGAAGGACTCCAAAAAGGGTGGGTACTCTGAACTGCTGTTTGGTGCATAGGCACAAACAACAGTCAGGACCCGTCCCCCCCCACCCGAAGGCGGAGGGAGGCTACCCTCTCGTCCACTGGGGTGAACCCCAACGTACAGGCGCCGAGCCGGGGAGCAATAAGTATACCCACCCCTGATCGGCGCCTCTCACCGGGGGCAACTGCAGAGTAGAATAGAATAGAATCACCTTTTATTGTCATGAACATGCATGCATGCACACAAATTTTTTTCTCTGCATTTAACCCATCACAGTGAACACATACAGTGGAACACACTGGAGCAGGGGGCCTATGGGAAGGGGGACCCACGTTACCCTTTTGGGCTGTGCCCGGCGGGCCCCATGGGTGCAGGCCCGGCCACCAGGCGCTCACGTTCGAGCCCCACCTTCAGGCCTAGCTCCAGAGGGGGGCCCCGGTGACCGGCGTCCGGGCAAGGGAAGTCCATTTTTTGTCGTCATCATAAGGGGTCTTTGAGCCGTGCTTTGTCTGGTCCCTCACCTAGGACCTGTTTGCCATGCTATTTGAGTCAAACGGACTCAAACTCTGGACAACACACATCCATATAGCTGGGACAGTGAGAAAGTTAAGAGTAAGCATGTCATTAACAGTATTTAGTAAAGTAATTTAATTGCAATAAAGTAATTTAATTACAGTAAGATAGCACCCATTAATTCTGTCAGTTGTAATTTTGATTACCCCTCTCTTTTCTTTTGTCCTCGGGTGCCACTCCGTGCGCAAGCGCCCGCCTCAACCAAGCCGACGTCGCTTTCGATCATCCATGTGGCTTCGATCGCTTTTCCTAGCCACGTTCTGTTGGCGGAGCCTCAGTAAGCAACTACCGGCATTCTGTATCGGTCAGGCACGCAGCTGAGAGCCAGAGCTGAGCCCACCACAAGTTCAATCGGCAGGAAAGTTCTGAGCGCATACCAATGGGACTTTATTTAATTTTTTTGCACCTCATTTGTTTTATTTTTTTGCATTTTCTTCTTCAACCAAACCCGTTTTCTTTTCCCTCCTGAGACATCCGGAGAAAGACCATCCCCACCGATCAACTGATCTACGGTCGTGAGTACAGCACAACAAACGTTACAAGATTAGACTGTACAAGATTACAGTCTAATCAACAAACGTTACAACAAGACTGTACAAGATTAGTGCCTATAATTTTGGGGAAAATACTAACTTCACACAAGCTTCAACTTTGTACTCGCTCAACATGGTGCAACCGATTCACGCTCATTTTTAGTCCAGCAACACACGGTCCTATCTTCCCTTTTTGTTTACCCTTCGCGTTATTTTCTTTCTGTAGTTACACACCTCTATGTTTCCCTATAGATCCCTCGTAGATTTCATTAAATATTCTATAAAATTCCACTCCTTGTGTGTGTTTTTAGTTTAAATCAGGAAACCTCTGTAATCTAAGACTTGTATTTCCTAAATGTAGCAACCTTCAGATTATGAGACAGATAAGGTTTTTTGTCACTTTTTACTAAATTTTATACATATTAAAAAGAGACGTGGAGATAAAATAGTTGATTCTATCGGTAAAAGTATATCGAACTAAACTGTAAGTGAACCCAGGCGTTCACCTTCTACAAATATATTTCTTAAATTCCTTTTTATCCAAACGCCAATATACGCTACATATTGGTGCCCCATGTGAGGCAAAACACACAGAAATACACGATATTCTCAATAAAATCTAGACATCGCCCGCCATCTTGGAGGGGGCATGTTCAGGCACATCCAGACATAATCTGTGTGTGTGTGCCGCACTCCGTTACCATAGACACAGCGCTGTGAGTACTTGTGCATTTGAGAAACTAAGATGAGAGTGAGTTGTTGCATTGTTAAATGTTATTTGGATATCGGTTGTTCTGTGTATGGCATTTGTCGTGTGGTAGGATTTGCTACACGAGGCCTTTGAGGTTTCTCTGACGTACCACGAAGTCTTGGATGTACAGATAACCCTCCAGCCCCATGCCACTGCTTGGATTAGCTACGATTTCGGTTTTGGGAATTTATTTTGAGCTCCGCCGCGTAAAATAGGAGATTTGGGAAGTCACTGGTCGCAGTTAAATGCGTTCTACACCGAGAAATCCCCATCGTGTGCTTGAAGTGAGCTCCGAACTGGGGTGTTAACTCTTGTGTGTGTGTTAGAGCATGCGGCGCCCATGACACGGTTGCCATTTTCGCTTTGTGTGAAAGTTGAAACCATGCGGCTCCTTTAAAGACGCCATTTTGTCGTTCCCTTCTTCACGGTGTGGAACTGTTGTGTGTGTGATTCGGATTGTCCTCGAGTGCCCTCTTGTGGACGTTCAGGCCATTACATAGCTCGCTGGGAAAAGTCCACGTGACGTCATTGTAAGGTTGCCATTCTTCTTCGGGGTGTGAATCGTTGCGCTTGCTGCAGTACAGTTTTCGGGCACCACCCCATGGACGTTTGTGTCATTACGCAACATTCAAAAGGCCTCCTCGAAAGCCGTTAGCCACCTAAACGCCATTCGCTTCGAACGCTGCCAAGGCTACGCGTTCAATCGTTGGTCGTTGCTTTTGCGGGAATAAACTTGCGTTTGTGTCTATAGCACCGTCGAGTGCTTTTTTGCTGGTTTGCGAGTGCTTTTCGGCTGATTTAAACGTCCAGTGTGCGCCAACCTCCGCCGTGCAGCCTAGTTACTCGTAACCTAGCAACCACAAGCCCCGCTAGAATAGTCGCTAAACTATTGCATCTACCCGCGATCGATTGCTTTTATTTAATTTAAAAGCTTGCGTTTTTGCTTGTTTTGTTTAAACACCACCGTACGATTGAAGCTTTGTGCCTTTTTGATTTTCCGCTCGTTTGAGATTTACAACGTAAAGATTACAAGCTTTAACCACGAAAGGCACTGCATTGCTACAGCAATAAAGCCAAACGTCCGCAAACGTGCATTGCACCGCGTAATCTGGTTTAACCCTGCAACACAATTACTTAACGGATTCTTCTCAGAGTGGAGGTTATTACTTAATTGCTTGCTTAGTTTTATCACTTTGGGCTTCCTTTTTAATTTGATTTGGGTTTTCCCATTTTTAACTTCCCCCCCCCCCCCCAAAAAAAACTTTTTTGAAGAACAAAGCGAACATCACTGTAAGCCATAGAAGCAATTAATTAATTTGCGCGTCTAATTATAAGTATATTTAACTTTTTACCAAAGTTAAATAAAACGTATTTGAATTAGCTAAAGTTCTAAATTGCTTTCACAAATTGAATTGACTTGGAGCGATAGCCATCTCACACAGTCAAATCAATTTGTTTATCTAATCATATAATTTAATTTATCCAAGCTAAAATTAAGAGGTTGAATTAATTGAAATTAAAAATTTAGTTAATAAGCTGATTCGTTTCACTCCACCTAAGTGTCTTCGCAATTCTTTTAAATCAAAGATTAAATTGCCAACGTCACGCAATTTTAATTTGATCAAATAAATTTTGTGCGCATAATTTGACGTCAACAATTTTGCTCTACTCGATTACTGCTTCTACGCACACTCTCGAACACATTTAAGGTTACGTGATAAAACCTCCCACTATAATTTGCGAACGCTAGTCAATTGTTTAACAATTAATTACACCGCTTATTTTATGGCTCTATTCCAAATTAGACACACCGCTTAAAGTAGGAGCAATCTAGTTGCGTACAACGTCCAGCTACTGCACACGCAACGCAATTATGACAGAACTTGTAAAAAGTCCCAGTCATTATTACAACTTCAATATGTTAACACAGCTTGTAAGTAATGTAACTAAAGACCTCGTACCAGGTTATGCAGAATCTGTCAAATATGCTAGCCTCAGAGTCCAACATGACAACTTATGAGTGACACTGAGCACAAAACCTTCAAAGATAAAAATTTAGCTCGAACGCTAGGTTGCATAGTCTTAAACTTAGTGTCACAGGTGAAATGGAGCGATAGGGAGTATAACCAAATAAAACTCAAACTAGAAGCTGAACAGCAACAACAAATCAATTTAACGGCACAGCTAGCAGAGTCCAACACTCGTTTAAACCTTGTACAAGCCTGCCTAGTTGATGTTGAGGCTCAGCTTGAGAATGCAAAGGCACACAGTGTGCACTTACTTCATCCCCAGTGCAGTGCTGGTCAAGAGACGCTCTCCGTCCACAGTGCCGCACTGGCCTGTGAAAATGAGCTCAAACAAGCTCTTGCTTCGTGCACACAAACTAACCGCATACAGGAAACCCATCTGAAATTTCGCAATTCAAAAGCAATCTGTCGAAGTTGACTGATCATCCCTCAGAAGTCAAATTACACCAAGCCAAAGCGGCTAACAAGCGCGCAGAGTGGTTCCTGCATAGCGCCACTGAGGATATCAGCCAGCTCAAACAGACCGTTGAAATGCTCAAAGAGGAACGCTCTAAAAGCGTTGCGTACTCATGTGAACTTATGTCACAATTGAAAGCACTAGAATCTGACACGCGCTGTCTTCAAAAGCTAAAGCTAGAACAGGAAGTCGAAATAACCCTTGTTCGACGGGAATTACAGGCAGCCCGCAAATTAATTGTCAACCGGTAACAAATCTTCTGACAGCAAACACTGTCTGATGAAATTAATGACCGCACACCTGTCAGTCTGTCTCCCAGATTCGACACACCTGTCCCAGAGCTTGGTCCGGACCTCCCTGGGATGCTGTCAAAGGGCCCTGCCACTTCGCAACGCACCTCTCTGACTGTGGTAAAGCCGATTCGAGAGCTTGCCGCACCAAGTACAGCCCACCTCAACGACTTCCATGCGTAGGTCGCTTTTCCTGTTGTCTCTACATGTACGAGCTTAAAAGACAGACAAAATTGCACGCAACATTCAATGATTCGTACCTAAATCTGACGGCTCCCATGACACGACAGCATACCTTTAAGACATTCAATTTTACCTGAAACAATTGCCATTTGCTACCACTGAGGATAAACTGTACCTTATCAAGGTCACTTCTCGTCGAGGAGTAGCTTAATTGAACGACAACTAGCACATGTATATTGTCAAACTATCAAGCCATCTGTCAGGCTTTGTCCCGTGAAATTGACGACCCGGAAGCCGTAACCGGCTTACTGGCCGATCTTACTGCAAAACAGGCGAACCTTGAAACACCATCAGCTTATTACTGTCGTTTGCGCAAAGCATATTTCGGGTTTCTAAACGAACCGAAAATGGAAGACGACGTAGATTTTAAAATGCTTTTTGTTGAAAACATGCACCCAAATGTTTAACACCATTTGGGAGTGGCAGCATCCCCGCACACGCTGTCTAGCTCACAACTGCGTGACCTCGCCGCTAAAGGCTTTGCTGAGCATAAAAAGACGAACACAAAGCAGTCGGATCACAGTATTTTTGGTTTGAGCAACCAAAATAACGACGCGTGCAGAAACTTTTGCCGATAAAAACAGACTCCCGACCTACGCTAGATGCTATTCTTGAGATTATCCGTAGTTTGGCGAAGAATATGAAGCAAGACCCACGACAGCCTGAGCCCCTGCTTGTAGGCGACGCCCCCAAGCCTAGCCAGCCTGACCCCGACGTCTCCGTGCATTCGCGCAATTCTCCAAATGGCGATGAGAAGCGTCCCGTCCAGCAGACCAGTGGACACGCACACAACCGACCACTGCGATGACCAGGTACCACCCGTTACTATGCTTTACATGATCAGGATTTTTGGGGCCGATCACAGATCAGCGAGTTTAAAAAACTGATAACCGATTACCGATCCGATCACATGATAGAGGAATGTGTCTATTTAAATGACCTGTTCATTTACTGTATATACTTGTGTACCTAATTGCCCAAAAATATATATTTACAATAAACAATGTATCTTTGTTCCTCTATTTATGCCAGTGAGGCATAGTGACAGACAGAACAAATGAATGGTCTTCTATTAGATGACAGGAAGTAAATACAGTAATTAATGAATCCACCTTTTGTGACATTTTTGTTTGTTGGTGTGCTGTGAGATTTTTCAATGGTAAAATATGTTCTTTGGCTCCATAAAGGTTGGAAATCAGTGCTCTAGTCAGATCGTGTATTCTAATCAGTCAGCCGCCAGGGACTCAAATCCTGCAGTGCCAGACGTGTAAAAACTCAACTTGTCGTGTTTGGAGGAGAAAGAATGGTGAGTTGCATCCAAAGAACACCATACCTACTGTGAAGCATGGGGGTGCAAACATCATGCTTTGGGGCTGTTTTTCTGCAAAGGGATTAGGACGATTGATCCGTGTAAAGGAAAGAATGAATGGGGCCATATATTGTGAGATTTTGAGTGAAAACCTTCCATCAGCAAGGGCACTGAAGATGAAACGTGGCTGGGCCTTTTAGCATGACAATGATCCTAAACACACCGCCCGGGTAACGAAGGAGTGGTTTTGTAAGAAGCATTTCAAGGTCCTGGAGTGACCTACCCAGTCTCCAGATCTCAACCTCATAGAAAATCTTTGGAGGCAGTTGAAAGTGTATTGCCCAGCGACAGCCCCAAAACGTTGCTCTAGAGGAGATCTGCATGGAAGAATGGGCCACAATACCAGCAACAGTGTGTGATAACGTCGTGAAGACTTACAAAAAACGTTTGACCTCTGTCATTGCCAACAAAAGGGTATATAACAATGTATTGAACTGAACTTTTGTTATTGACCAAATATTTATTTTCCACTATAATTTGCCAATAAATTCTTTAAAAATCTGAAAATGTGATTTTCTGGATTTTGTTTTCTCATTTTGTCTCTCATCGGTGAGGTATACCTGTGATGAAAATTACAGGCCTCTCTCATCTTTTTAAGTGCAAAAACTTGCACAATTGGTGGCTGACAAAATACTTTTTTGCCCCACTATATATACAGTGGGACTGTATATACAGTGTACATATAACACAATGTATGAGTGAGTTGAATGGTATATTTTTTATTTTATTTAAAAATGGTAATCGCTATAATGCGCTAATCACGAATGCTAACCATTTAGCAAAGGCTGATTTTGTTGTCTCAAATTCTGTACAGAGTTTATACTAGGGCTGCACGATATTGGGAAAATAAATTAGGCCGATTTTGTTTTTGAACCTGCAATCTATATTGTGATGTGAAATAATACAGGATCAGTGTTTGGAAAGTTCATTTTCTATGCAAACTAGTTCACTTCACCATTCTGAACGAGTTCAGTTCATAGTTTTTTTTTCTTCAATATCTTATGTTGGTCCTTCTCCTCCTTTGTATCGGTCCGTTGTGGTAAAGAAGGAGCTAAGCCGAAAGGCGAAGCTCTCAATTTACTGGTCGATCTACGTTCCTACCCTCACCTATGGTCACGAGCTGTGGGTCATGACCGAAAGAACAAGCGAATACAAGCGGCCGAAATTTCCTCCGCAGGGTGTCTGGGATCTCCCCCAGAAACAGGGTGAGAAGCTCGGTCATCCAGGAGGGGCTCAGAGTAGAGCCGATGCTCCTCTGCATTGAGAGGAGCCATATGAGGTGGCTCGGGCATCTGTTTAGGATGCCTTCGGGACGCCTCCCTGGTGAGGTGTTCCGGGCACGTCCCACCGGGAGGAGACCTCGGGAACGACCCAGGACACGCTGGTGAGACTACGTCTCTCGGCTTGCCTGGGAACGCTTCGGGATCCCCTCGGAAGAGTAGAGGAAGTGGCTGGGGAGAGGGAACTCTGGGCTTCCCTGCTGAGGCTGCTGCCCCCGCGACCCAGTTATCACAGTGTGATCATACTGTGTTTTAACTAAAGCATTCTGATATGAAAAATAGACTACACCGATCTGATCGGCTTGATCGGTATCGGGCGATAATTAGCATCGGCTTTAATTACCAAAAATTAATTCATTGATCGGCTCCGTAAAAGACATTTACTCCGCGTCGCCATCGTGTACAGTATATTTGAACCGAAAAGCTAGTTTATTTTTAGCTTTGTGGATTGTCTTCTGACATAGTACTGTAAATAACTGACCGCCAATAGTGGGACAGACAGCATGTCTGAGACAGACAACATGTAATGCCTGGATCAGACTACAAGACATATTTGGTAGTTCACGATTGCACTGTCAGACTACTGCAATAAAATCTTGTATTCCGTTACCACCGCATACCGTCTTTTACGATCATTGGGCTTTATCTTGTCAACTCAAATTCGACCGGATACACTTGTTAACATGGCGACGACGACCACAATAGATCATGCCGCGTGTATTATAAGAACAAAATGGGGAAAAACGTGCAGTGGTCACCATTGCTTGGGAGAGGACTTTCATTCAAGGATTGCTTGAGGTATGCTCACATACCTTTAATACGATACGGCTCGCAAGCAGGCAACATAATGTTATGTAGCCTAGCAAGCTAGTGCTAGCACTAAGGGTTGTACGTAAACATGCCGACGTTCTGTCGAATCATGCTCTAAGGTTTCCGTGTGTGTGAAGTAATTTAACTACAATAAAGTAATTTAATTACAGTAAGTTAGCACCCATTAGTTCTGTCATGTTGTAATGTTAGTTTGACCTGACTGATTAGAATACATGACCTGACTAGAGAATAGAGATACTCAGTATACAGTACACAAGTATATACAGAAAATTAAAGTCATTTAAACAGACACATTGCTCCATCTTGTGATGGGATCTGTGATCGGTTATTGTTTTTTTAAAACTGTGATGGATCCCAAAAATCCTAATCGTGTAAAGCCTAGTATTGTATTGTTTTAAAATATGTCCAAAAGTATTAAAATGCAAATTCTCAGTCTTTGTTAGCCGTTTGTAAACTTTTGTGCTCGCACGCTACATTTGCTTACATCCTGTGCATGTCCTGGGTCCCCCCATCCATAAAACCTGTGCCGCTCTTTTGTTTTTGGCAGTTTTCACTGTCCCAACAGTGTCCGTTTTTGTGTCAACCAATTTCTGTGGTTACTTGGCCAAATAAGCAGATTTTTCTTTTCCCCACGTCCCTAGTTCTGTTCATTTTCAACAGGCCTGAAGAATGTGATATAAATACCATGTTCACCTTGCTCATCCCTAATCCAAACAACGCTGACTTATTTTGCAGACTAAATAGATTAAAGATGAAGATGTTTATTTTCCCTGCTACAATTAGTTTGATTCTCCAGTTTAACAGCCCAGGGTTATCACATACTTTTGGAAAAAATGGAAAATGAATGACAGTTTACTGAATTTGAGTAGTAATTCAAGATGGCGCCTACCAGTGTGGTCGCCTCGGTAACGCGCTCTCTAGTATTGTCTTTGTTTTTGTGTTTTTTGTGTTTTTCGTCCGTCTTTGGAGACCTTACACAACTCACTTACACAAGGGGAGACCTGCTAACCATCAAGGAGTCTACTCCGGACTTTCTGTCACCAACTTTCGAATATCCGCTCAGTTTTTTCCCCCGAGTTACTCACCGGAGCGGCGTCCGCGGTTTTCGGCGCATGGAGACGGAAGCGTCGCCACAGAGGGAAGCGAGCAGGCATTCAGGTGAAACTCCGCAAGAGAGGACACAGATTGGCGTTCCCGTCGATCCACCTCGCGAATGTACGCTCCCTACCCAACAAAATGGACGAGCTTCATCTTCTGTTAAAGACCAGTAAAGACTTCGGACGTTCCGCGGCCATGTGCTTCACGGAGACCTGGCTTTGCAACGCTGTACCCGATGGCGCTGTTATGCTTCCTGGTTTCCATATTCATCGAGCGGACCGCGACATGGAATCATCGGGGAAAACAAAGGGCGGCGGGATATGCCTCTATATCAACGAAAAATGGTGTACGGACGTCACGGTGCTCAGCACACACTGCAGCCCGCATTTGGAGTCGCTATTCGTAAACTGTAAACCATTCTACTCCCCACGTGAGTTCGCATCATTCATTCTCGCTGGCGTCTATATTCCGCCTCAAGCTAACACGAACGCCGCATTGCTAACGCTCGCCGATCAAGTCAACGAAATTGAAAAAAAACACCCCGACTCACCCCTCATTATTCTCGGGGACTTTAACAAAGCTAAACTCAACCACGAACTCCCTAAATACAAGCAGCACATCGACTGTCCGACCAGGGAAAATAATACTTTAGACCACTGCTACACCACGGTAAAAAACGCATACCGTGCTATACCTCGTGCAGCCTTGGGCTCGTCTGATCACTGCTTAATTCACTTAATACCGACGTACAGGCAAGAACTTAAATGTGCGAAGCCTACAGTGAAAACAGTCAAAAAGTGGACAAATGAAGCCAAGATGGAACTTCAAAGCTGCTTAGACTGCACAGACTGGAGTGTCTTTGAAAATTCAGCTGGCAGCCTGGATGAATATACGGACACTGTCACATCCTATATCAGTTTCTGTGAAGAGGTCTGTGTTCCAACAAAATCATTTCGCACATTCAACAACAATAAGCCGTGGTTCACTGCTAAACTTAAGCAGCTTCGCCAAGCTAAGGAGGACGCATATCAGAGCGGGGACAGGGCCCTGTATAATCGAGCTAGAAACCAGCTGACCAAAGAAATTAACATTGCAAAGAGGATCTATACAGCAAAGTTGGAAAAACAGTTTAGCGCAAACGACTCTAAATCAGTCTGGCATGCATTCCAGTCGCTGACTAATTACAAGCGACGATCCCCCCAAGCTGAGAACAATAGCACACTAGCCAACGACTTGAATACC
The DNA here is from genome assembly GCF_024500385.1 of Phyllopteryx taeniolatus. Taxonomy (NCBI): domain Eukaryota; kingdom Metazoa; phylum Chordata; class Actinopteri; order Syngnathiformes; family Syngnathidae; genus Phyllopteryx; species Phyllopteryx taeniolatus. The sequence continues at coordinate 876,047 of NC_084506.1, read as the reverse complement.
TTCTACTGCAGATTTGAAAAGGACAGTTTCACACCACACACCAACCCGGCCGCACCCGCGACCACAATCACACCTCTGACCTCTGCGTTAACCATCCATGAACAGGATGTGAGACGCATCTTCAAACAACAAAAGATTAACAAAGCGGCAGGCCCGGACCACGTGTCTCCATCCTGCCTCAAAGTCTGCGCGGACCAGCTCGCGCCAGTCTTCACTCAGATCTTCAACAGATCACTGGAAATGTGCGAAGTTCCATCCTGCTTCAAACGCTCCACCATCATCCCAGTCCCCAAGAAACCTGCAATCTCGGGTCTGAATGACTACAGGCCTGTCGCTTTGACATCTGTGGTCATGAAGTCCTTTGAACGTCTTGTGCTGGACCACCTCAAGAGTGTCACAGGTCCCTTGCTGGACCCCCTGCAGTTTGCCTACCAAGCGAACAGATCTGCGGATGATGCAGTCAACATGGGACTGCACTTCATCCTAGAACACCTCGACAGTGCAGGGACCTACGCGAGGATCCTGTTCGTGGACTTCAGCTCAGCGTTCAACACCATCATCCCTGAACTCCTTTCATCCAAGCTTCTCCAGCTCAGCGTCTCACCTGCCATCTGCCAGTGGATTTACAGCTTTCTGACGGGCAGGACACAGCAGGTCAGGCTGGGGGAGGCCACCTCATCCACACGCAGCATCAGCACTGGGGCGCCCCAAGGTTGTGTCCTCTCTCCGCTGCTCTTCTCTCTCTACACGAACGACTGCACCTCAGCGAACCCGACTGTCAAACTCCTGAAGTTTGCAGATGACACCACTGTCATCGGCCTCATCAAGGACGGTGACGAGTCTGCATATCGACAGGAAGCGGAGCGGCTGGAGCTGTGGTGCGGCCGACACAACCTGGAGCTGAACACGCTCAAGACTGTAGAGATGATCGTGGACTTCAGGAGGCATTCTTCGCCACAGCTGCCCCTCACGCTGTCCAGCTGCCTTGTGTCAACCGTCGAGACCTTCAAGTTCCTGGGAATTACAATCTCCCAGGACCTGAAGTGGGCGACCAACATCAACTCCGTCCTCAAAAAGGCCCAGCAGAGGATGTACTTCCTGCGGCTTCTGAGAAAGCATGGCCTGCCACCGGAGCTGCTGAGACAGTTCTACACAGCGGTCATCGAATCAGTCCTGTGTTCTTCCATCACAGTCTGGTTTGGTGCTGCTACAAAAAAGGACAAACTCCGACTGCAACGGACAATCAAAACTGCTGAAAGGATTGTCGGTACCCCCCTACCCACCCTTGAGGACTTGCACGCTGCCAGAACTAAGACAAGGGCGTGCAAAATCCTCTCTGACCCTCCCCACCCTGGTCACCAGCTCTTCCAGCTCCTTCCCTCAGGTAGGCGCTACCGATCAATGCAAACTAGAACTAGTAGACATTCCAACAGCTTCTTCCCTCTTGCAATCAACTTCTTGAACAGCTAACTTACAATTCCATTACAACAAGCTGGCAATTTTTTGACTTGAGTTCGTTGTCACATTTCTGTATTATGTATTACTCGTGCACTCACTGTAGTTGTCTCGCCGTGCTGCACTATTTGCATATAGTGGCCACTCATGCCAGAGTAGCATCTGCTCCATTTGCACACTGATTGAGGAGTATCTGTAACATTTGCACAACCATTGTCCCAGATTATCGCAGTACTCGTCACTTTAAACCGCATACACTCCTTGAAGTCTCAGTGCCCTTTGCACAATGGTCATTGCACCGGACTATTGCGATATTAGCCATTCGAACTGAGGACTCTGCATCTTTTTGCACAATTGTTGTTTGTTGTTGTTTTTTGTCAATGTCTTTATGTCTCCAAAGTGTTCTGTAAATTGACTGTCTGTTGTACTAGAGCGGCTCCAACTACCGGAGACAAATTCCTTGTGTGTTTTGGACATACTTGGCAAATAAAGATGATTCTGATTCTGATTTGCACAATTTATAATTGTGGCAAACGAGAAAAATCTTTTATCCTTAAATTATTTCAATATTATTACACTATGTTATTGTTACTACTATACACTCTCTCTCAGAGCTATGCCTAGAGCTATAGTTTATGGTGAAATTATAGTTTATGGACATAATCGACTGCGATTGGCTGGCAACCAGTTCAGGGTGTACCCCGCCTCCTGCCCGATGATAGCTGGGATAGGCTCCAGCACGCCCGCGACCCTAGTGAAGAGAAGCGGTAAAGAAAATGGATGGATGGACATAATTGGCCTATATTTGGGTTGTAGTCATACATTTTGGCTCGGCTGATTGCTATAGAGTACTTTCTTGCCATCCTGTGAAGCAAACCTCTGAAGGTCATGACATCGTCACTGTCATTTGTGATGTCTGATCAAACTCGCTGATCAGTGATCGGCCACAAAAATCCTGATCGTGTCAAGCCTAAATAATATTTTTCCTAGTAATCAATTTTGTATTATTGTATTACAATTTTTTTCTATTTTTTCTAATAGAAATTATTTTTAAATCTGTTGATGTTAGTTCAGATGGCTATCCTCAGTTAGCATACAACACAACAATTTTGTTGGTCCTTTGAAACATGAAGTTACCTCTTTGGCATGCCTGAGGCCCCGCTCCCACGCACTTTCCACAGGAGGTTCAACAGGGGGTGGAGGAGGAGGGAGCTCCTCGACTGCAGGTGCAGCCTGAAAGACAAATTATGTTAATTAGTGATTATACTCTGTTAACCAAACAATGTGCATGTACGTACAGGTGTGAAAATAAAAAAACAAGACTCTGGCATCCACGCTTGTGATTCAATGCCAATAATTTAACTGGCTGTATTGCAGTGCTGTGCAACCATAAGTTAAGCTTGCATTCATATACCAGTTTATTGGCGGACGTTTACACAAATGTCTGGATATTTCCTGCTACAATGGCCATAAAATAGTTGTAATAGTACCTGATGTGCATTATTAGCGGTCCCCAACCTTTTTTCAGTCACGGACCATTTCAAGGATGTACATCTATTTCGCGGACCAGCACCCAGCAATTCGGCAAGGGGGTGGTAGTGGGGGTTTCGGGGTATGGGGGTGCTGACGGACATTCCAGAAGCTAATCGATCCCACTCCAGTTTCTTTACAGATGTTTATTTACACCTCAACACACCACCCAAAAGCGTAGAATTGAAAGTTCCGACTTAGATAAAAGGAAAACATAAAACAACTGTCATGAAGCTAGCATTGCTTAAGTAGCACGGAAGCTAATAGCGATACACAATGCAAAGTAATACAAACCACTGTAGCCTGCTTCTCAACCAATGACTGTAAGTCTCCCAGAAATAATATTCACAGTCAAAAACGTGATGCTTCAACAAACTTCTTAATGTGCATTCACACAGCTGTATCAAACATTGACAAATGGAGAGAATAGTAATTGGCACGCAAGTGACGTGATAAGTTCTTCTCAATGTACGTCAAGCTTACGGAGATACAGTTGCAGGCGAACCTCAGGTGGAAACATTTTCAAAATAAAAGCAAGTACTTAAAAAACAAATACGAATAGCTGCATTTACACTAATCATCAAGTTAATCATTGATGGAGGGGGTCGGATGGAGTGTCCCCGATGGGGTGGAGGTTTCCAGCTCCGCAAAAAAGAAACAAAAAAAGAAACAAAAACAAAAAAATAAATTCAAACCTACTTGTGTGGCCCGGTACCAGATGGCCTGCGCCCCCCCCCCCCCCCCTCCCTCCCCCTGGTGGGTGGGAACTACTTACTTCATTAAAGTGAATCTCAATCACATATTCGCTAATATTTGATCATCACAGGCTCCGCCGCAGAGTGCTTTGATTGGTACGCGGACCAAGAATGTGCACATAGTTCTGTTCATACTTGGGATGTCCCGATCCAACTTTTTCACTTCCGATCCGATACTAATATTGCAGCCTTTAGTTTTGGCCGATATCGATATAGGTCCAATACGATTTCAGCAATAATCATACATAATTTACTTATTTTTTAGTATGGAATGTTAGAAAAGGCTTGATCAAGCGATATTACTCAAACAGAGAACAATAATCAACAACAGTAGGTATGAGAAAAACTGATCCATTTATTATTAACTAATGTGTTATATAAAATAACTGCTGTGCACGTTTTGACCTCTGAGGGGCAGTGGGGTGCAAGCAATGAGATACATACTTGCAGTAACAAAGAAAGTAGAAGTCACGGTCAAACATTGTTATTATAACTCGTTTTCAAAGTTTTAAGAATATATGCCAGAGAGTATTGCCTGTTTGTATGTGTTTATATAGCCTTTGTGTACCAATGTTAATTTTTTGAGAGATATAAGTACCGCGAGTTTAATGTTAATTTTCTTTAGCTCGTCAATGGTGTTTTTCATTCATTGTGTGTTAGCTTTCAGCTTGCGATTTTTGTGAACAAAAACCAAGAAAGAAATGAAGTCTGTGATGTATTTGAACATTCAATAGGTGTAATTCTTTTGTCATGTCTGTTTAGTTTTACAGTGAACTTCAACTGGAGCGTCAATACAACTTTAAGCAAGCAACATTCACCTTTACACCTCACTACTATGTTAGCACGTTAGCAACCTGTTGCTGGGATCATGTGGGGTCTGCATGCCATCCAGGCGCTGCTCGATGGAGTGCTGGAGCGGAGCATGGAATGGACTGCTTGTATAAGAGTGGTAAAATCGGCGATTCAGATCTGCCAACCTATAAAAACTCACTTCCAGAAAAATTTGTCTGAATTTCCCTATTTTTTAAATTTTGTCAAGAACATTACCTTGCAACAGTCATAATCATAATTGTTAATAAATTATGGCTTCAATATTTGTCATTTTAATGTTTTACCATGTTGACTTTGTAATGGCGGACGCAGTTGCAGCCTGAATCAAATTACCAGTAAATGAGACTTCATGTTCCATCATCAAACATATCTGCGTCGATGGATTCATTTGTGTTTTTCCAATTCTGTTTTCTGTTACCCTGGTAACAAAAAAAAAAAAAGTAAGTCTATTGAAGCAGATTAATAAGATCTCAAACGTCAAAATTAAAACTCAGCACGCTATTTTGCAAAATAAACAACATTGATAGATTGAATTGGATAGTTTATGTATGGACAATAGTTTCGATTTCTATTTTGTGCAATGTACTTCTTGTACATCTTCTCTTGCAGGCTATTTATATAACATATTTATTAGGGGTATAATGATTCATTTCAGCAATTATTCGATTTGTAACACAATTACTAGTTGTCGATTCAATTCAAGGACCATATTGGTTCATTTAGAAAAAAACGATCCGAAACTCTGGAAATCGATTCAGTAACCTTTTAGCCAAAAATTCATCCAGTCTGACTGTGAAATAAATACCAGGCATACTGGACAATGGAGGTGAAATTTCTTGGATGCTCGTTGTTTTTCTATAAGGGAATCGTGTAAAAACTAATTATAGTCAATAAATATGATTTTCTTGATGTATTTTCCTTTTATTCGTCTTATTGTGTACCATACTATATGTGTTTACTAATTGACTGAGTCTGCTTAGTAAAAGTTGACTGATTGGATTGTTTGCGTTCTAAACAGTAAAATACGAATGGCTAAAACAAAGCACTGTGAGATTTTCATGACGATAATCTTTTAGGAATAGTGGTAATAATACATAAGAGAGCTAAATAAATGATCAAACCTGCTCTTTGTAGCACAAACGTGAGCCTGAAACATTCTCACTTGCCTCCTCATCTGCCATCCACCAGACAGAAGAACAACACCCATACATACTGTGGTGTCTCGTCCAACCACTCAGGGCACTACGGAACGGAGTGACTAGATTTGGGGTGTAGAAAAGGAAACAAAGAAGAGATGATGAAGAAGAAAGTAGCCTTGGCAGTGTTAACTGCCGTGTGCTAACTGAAAAATCGAGCAAAGTAAGAGGAATTACAAGCATTTTTCTTGGCAATACAGCCTATACATGCCTCCATATAAAGCCTGCCATGCTTAAATCCAGTGTGCTATTTCCCATCGATACAATCGATTGATTACCTTTTAAAACAATTTAAAATAGATATCTTTACATCTGGAAAGCTAACTTGCCAAGCACAGATAGATCCAGTTGGATCATAGGAATATAAATCGGTACACCAATATAATGAAAGAATCGTTACACCGCTAATATTTATATTTCCTATATCCACAATTGCTGCTGAAACCATTTCCCCATTGTGGGACTAATGAAGGTCATTGTATCTTATACTGTATTACAAATATGTATTAATAATAATAGTATACTTTTAACCTGCCCACGCTCTGAAGTGTGCAGTGATGTACTAATTAATTTTTGGTTCAGACACGGCGTCCTGTGTGGACGTGTATTATTTTATATTTAAATCTCTAAACACGTATTAATTGGTCTGTTATTTTGTTGTTCAAAGTTGGTTACTCTCCGGACCAATGTGACAACTGTACTGTATCCCCAAATCATTTATTTCTATGTTTTGCGACTGCATGACACGATAGCTTAGCAATTAGTATGGCTTTGACATAATTTTCGCCTATCCACTCCTCGTCCTCCATCGTGACACTTGTGAGAAGCATGGTAAGAAGTGTAGCTTATTTGCTATCATGGAGGCGACAATGACTGAGAATGTGTTGATGCCGGACGCAAAGAGAACATTCTTTAGGGTTAGAACATGGCTTAGAAGCCGGGGGAGAGGTGTAATATAGCATACACCAAGCAGCTGTTTAATGTGGACGCGACGGTAATGTCAGACGCTAGATTTTCTTTTCCAATTTACGTAACAATCAGTGTTGCGGCTGTAACGAGTCAACGTTAAGTGATTTCCGTAACAAAATACGGACGTTACGTAATATTTGGCTGCTCGGGAGATTTTAGATCGAAATCAATCCGATCCTTGTTTTTTTTTGCTGACATGGGACCGATTTCCGATTTCAATGATCAGATTGGGACACCCCTAGTTCATACTACATTTCTGGGGTTCACGTCAGTACGCCTGCCACGCAGTCAGTACGCATGCGCATTGGTCCACGCATCCACGTGCACACATGCCCATGAAGAATCAAAATACTGACACCACAAAAGTGAAAAGAAACAGCTCAAGTGTTTGTTGTAATCAGTGGTTATGTGCATGTGTGCTGACAGCAGAGGACGTGTCACTGCTCAGATGGGAAATTAGTTTTGCAGTGGGTGGAAAATTTCTGGTAAATTTCCGAGGGAATTTAGGAAATACAGTAGATGCCTGCATACTCATGGTTGAGCATTTGTCAAATCACCTATTCACAGATTTTTTTTCTTTTAACCTATCCTCTGTAATTCACAGAAAAACTCGCCATGTCGTGATTTTCTGTAAAATGGCAAAAAGAAATTGATAATTACTTTTTTGTAGAAAAACATTGTCTACAGCAGTGGTCAATAACTGGCGGACCACGGTCTGGACCCAGAAGCAGTCCCATGGTGCCTATGCGCAAACAACAGTCAAGACCCATCCCCCCACCCGAAGGCGGAGGGAGGGTACCCCCTCGTCCACCGGGGTGAACCCCAACGTACAGGCGCCGAGCCGGAGTGCAATAAGTATACCCACACCTGCTTGGCGCCTCTCACCATGGGCAACTCCAGAGTGGAAGAGAGTCGAACCCCACTCAAGAGGGCTCGTAAACAGGTACTTACAATGAATGGTACTGTTAGCAGTAACAATGCCCCCCCCAAAAAAAACATCAAACTAGTTGTCTGCTCGACCAAACTAACACAGCAGAAGGCTGTTGTGTCTGTAGGTGTCAGCACAAACGCTCTCATCCAATCACAAATCAAACAACAGCTGTGTTAGATCTGTGACTGGCAATCAGCAAGAAGCTAGATACTGTACATGGCGGTTCCCGTGTCTGCTTTGGCTCATATACTGTCACCAAACTAAGACCACGGCATCAAAACCTTTAGAATCAGTCACTAAAGCTCAGCGGAACATCTGTGAACTCATCTACAACCCAGTTAGAGTTATCACAGTGAAGATCCAGCAGATCTGGTTCAGTCAACACCGAAGTGCAAGCCATTCTATGCGACCTCAGCTTATGAAAGACCAACAATTCCTATCAGCACAACTTAGCCAAGGAGCATTGGCACTGTCGATGATACTTCTGCGCTTTGCTTTGGAGTCAAATCTTAATTTATACTGACACCGCTACAATATTTTTTCATAATCATAGTTTTTGACGTGTACATACTGTTTACTGTTACATTGTGCTTCAGCTACTGCATGATTATCTGTAAGCTGTATACTGTACTGTGTTTGTAAGGGTACACTAATGTTGAAGGATATTTGCATTCGAAATTGTAGTCAAGTGTTTTGGGATCAAAGTTTGTGGTATGTTTATGGTTCTTCAAACCAGTGATTCTCAACTGGTGTGCCAGACCCAAAAGTGGGCCACGGACCCACTTTGAGTGGCTCACGGAGACCTAGTAAAAAAAGTACATGTATTCCGATTTTTTTTGTGCAACACACTGCTGTCACACAGCTGGATAGAGAACAGTCCAATAGCGTGTCTCAAACCTCTCCAAGAGGCTTTTGGAGAAGATGGAACACCGTGGTTGTGAGCCTTCGGATAGGACAAGTGCTTCCACAACGATGACAGCTGAGAACACTTAGTCTACCTCAAATGAAAGTGGAGGACCTCAGCTTGAATGGGGAGTCATCTTGGTGCAGAAAAAAGGGATGCTGAAGCAGTGGCGAGGCCAGCCCATTTTGCCTTAGCCCAACCTATGAATTTGTCCCTACATTAATTTGGAGGTGGGGGTCTGTTTTTGTTTCTTCTGTGGTGGTAGCACATGCTTTAACATTGACAAAAAAGTAAACCTCGTAAAACTCGGCTGAGGAATGAGCAAGTTATGACTCAATTTCAATGTCCATGCATTGCCTTTGAAGGGAACATCGACCTTCCCAACATGGCCGCCACGTAGGAAACATGATACAGCACGCTGGTGTATAGTCTTAAAATCTATAGAACAGCTACACACATTTCCAGATGTGTTAACGCTAATGACCAGGTAATCCTTGATTTACAACCCTGACACGATTTATAAAAATGACAGTTGACCACAATGCCTCCTCTTGAATTGCTGTATATTATGTGTCGGCACTGACATGGCTTGTAACAGTGCGTACTGCAAAACCTTTAGCTAATAAGCTAATTAGGCACTTGGAACTTTCGCTAGCTAATTGAATAGCAAATAGTTTTTGCCCAGTGCATCTGATCCGTGAAGTAGCTTATAACAAGATAGGGTATGTTCATACGTGGTGTTTTTTTTTTTTTTTTGTATGGGGCAGAAAATGTTGACATGCCCTGCAAGACTTAGAATCTTACCAATAATATTTTATTTCTAGTCAAAACTAATTCAAATTAGATGAATCACGCAAAAAAAAAAAAAAAAAATATATATATATATATACAAAAATAACCTACACCTGTGGTAAACTTTTTGTCTACTTATTTCAAGTAAAAATTAGCTTGAAACAAGTGAAAATCGAGTTTTTGCAGTCTGGGTGTTTATTTTCAGTTTAAAACAAAACCGCTGGCAGTACTTATAAGGTTGCTTTCTTTGCCATAACTACATGTGCTAAATCTAGTTAAATGCTAGTTTACGACAGGGCACCTTATGAAACACTGTTTGTAAATGTCTACTTTTCAACAGATGAACATACGCTACTTTTTATTTATTATTATTATTTTTCTTTTAAGAAGTCAGCCAGGTGCAGGTGAGACTAAAAAATATGATTGCATGATAATGAGTTGCATTCATAACTATGACTGCAGAGCTTCCAACCTATGGAAATTCACTTCCAGGACAATTTGTCTGAATTTCCATATTTTTAAAACATTCAAGAACATTACCGCAGGACAGTGATTGCATGAGTATATTATGTAATAGGATAAAAAGAAATTCACCATTCTGTTCAATTTCACAACATTATTACTCTATAGTTGTTAATAAATTATGGCTTCAATATTTGTTATTTAAAAGTATTTATTCCTCAACATTGTAATGCCGGACGCATTTGCAGTCAAATGTCTTCTCTTTCATGCTCTTTTTGTATTTCCTGTATCCACTATTGCTGCTGAAATAATGCAAATTTCCCCATTGTGGGACTAATAAAGGTTAGATTATAAATATGTATTATATTAATATACTTTTAAATTATAGGTTGGCGGCACAGTGGACGATTGGTCAGCACATCAGCCTCATAGTTCTGAGGACCCGGGTTCAAATCCGACCTCGCCTGTGTGGAGTTTGCATGTTCTCTCCGTGTCTGCGTGGGTTTTCTCCGGGTACTGCGGTTATCCCCCACGTCCCAAAAAAACATGGATGGTAGGTTAATTGAAGACTCTAAATTGCCCGTAGGTGTGAATGTGAGTGCAAATGGTTGGTTGTTTATGTGTGCCCTGCAAATGGCTGGCGAGCAGTTCAGAATGTACCCAGACTCTTGCCCAGAATCAGCTGGGATATGCACCAGCATTTCCGCGACCCAATTAAGGATAAGCAGTATGGAAAATGAATGAATGAATGAATGAATTATAGGTTAATTTTCTAAAGTGATGTAGCAGTTGTGATGTACTAATTCGTTTCCGGTCCCTGTTGTGGCTGTCAAACATCATATATTACAGTATTTTCCTCTATAAACACATACTAATTTGCCTGCTATTTGTCTGTCTCGTCTTCTCCTCCATCCTTTGTTATTACGATACTTGTCTAAAAGTGCAGTTTATTCGCGGTCATCGAGGCGATGATTAGTGACTTGTGCTGAGCTGACAACGGACATGAGACGCATGTTCGCCTCCGCAGGTCGGCATCATATTGAACTGCGTTAGCTGTAGCTCGTAGGTAGCTAGGGCGCATAATAAATAGCATGCAACAAGCATTCCAACCCCAAACTGTGGAACACAGCGAGGTTGGGCGTCAATAGGGACGCTCTGTTAGGGCTATCCATCGCATGATGATGGAAAAGCCATGCGATTCCCGTAATACATCGCGACATGCAAATTTTTATTATTACTGTAAAAAGGATGTTCATCTTTATGATTAATGTATGTAAGTTACTAATAGTTTGTTAAAGGTATGTGTTATTTAACATCCATCCATCCATTTTCCGTACCGCTTATCCTCACCAGGGTCACAGGCGTGCTGGAGCCCATCCCAGCTGACTCTGGGCGAGAGGTATACCCTAAACTGGTCGCCAGCCAATTGCAGGGAACATATAGAAAAAACAACCATTCACTTATTTCACATTTATGGTTGATTTATGGCAATATATCATTATCAAAGCGTGAGTGTAGGCGTGTGTAACAAAGTGACCCCCCCAGTCAATTCAACTGGATATTCAGCAAAGCGCTATAGGGCATTGCTTGTCAATAGTAAAGGATTCTTTAATCTGATGTGTACACTCTTGCATACAGGCTGTCAGGGGTCAACATGTGACATGTTATCCATGTTATTTTGGTAGTTTTACTGCAGTCCAAAACCGATAATGCACTTTGGGGCTATTTTCGGCCGAACTTTTGCTGCATCACTAGTATTTATGCACTTCACCAACAGCATGCACTTTGGATAAGTGTTACTACTGACAACCGTTTTTTTCACTTCATAAAATTACAAATTACACAAATACCCACTTTAACAACACCGAGATACTTACCCAGGAGTTGTTGGGTATAAGCGGGAGGGGTCCTCCAGGCTGTGCTCCATTAGGTGAGAAGAGGTCTGGCTTAGTGATGAGGGAATAGTTCCCTTTGTCATTGACGCCAGGGTGGATGAACCGACAATTCATACCCCAAGTACAATTTCCTGTTGAAAAAAAAAAAGTTCTTGAAAAGTCTCGAAAATAGACCACATCACAGTTTGTTACAACAGATTCTTGTAAACAAATAGGTTAGTGTCAGGACTCAGGAGTGAGTCGTCATTGGCAAAATATCTACCAAAAAAAAAAATCTATAGCTCTTTGTATTGTAAAACATGTTAATTATCAATAAATGAGCTGCATTTATCAAGCCAGGGCCTATACAACAGAATAAAATCATTTAGTGTCTGGAAAGAAAGAATGAATAAAACATTTTTTAGCGTTACTCCAACACACACTTAGGTAACATGAGAGTATTGTTTTGTAGAGCTAAAAGACTGGGCTTTACCCTAATTGCTGTTAGAGTATCAACATACAATATGATGCTATTCCCTTTGTGATACTCAGAATATTGCAGTTGGAATTTGTTTTTGTTTTGTCATCAAAACAGATTTATCATTTTGCAAGGGCTCCCCCTGCTGTGTAACATTGCATGATACAAGCTGGTAAAAAACTTTTTTTTGGTCAAATGCCAGCTAGTGACTATGCAATCATTTCAAAAGTGGAAGTGCGCAATCGTATGTGGTCCCCTGGAAGCGCTGTCGAAAATTGTGGCCCCCACCATCATATAAATTGCCCATCCCTGGGCTCTATGACTTTAAGATCAAATCTCAGATTTCTTTCATGAAAATCCTATTTCAGATTATTTTGGTCTTTGTCCCCACTTCAGAGATTTGCTTCATTTCACCTGAACATTGAAACAAGTTTTTTTCACCGCTCATCAACAACACAGAAATAAAATTAATACTTTTTTCTTAAGAGATCATTAGAAAATAAGGGCTTTCTCATGGGATTTTTTTTCTTCAAAACACTAGGTGTGGAACGGTTCACAAAATCCATGGTTCGGTTCGTATCTCGGTTTTGTGGTGACGTTGACTCTTAAGACAATGATGTCGTGTATATGTTTTTTTAAATTATTATTAAATAATTTTTATTTATCAGAAATATATCTTTGTTCGTCTATGACAGCGGTGTTTAGTGAATGGCAGATTAAATGCTCTTTCATTGGATTGCAAAAGGTACGATGAAGCTGTGGATGCACCTGTTGCAATTCATCCAACAGAATAAGTTGGCTTCTTGCAAATATATCAGCTTCGTGTTCAATTCATCAAGTCCCGATTTCACACCAAGGTACATTTGTGACTAAACTAGATAAGAATTCAGCATTTATACATTTTATATTTCTGTTTGGTATTTAACCGTGAGATTTTTCAAATGTAAAACAGGTGGTTCAACAAAGGTCTGCTGATCATATGTAAATGAGCTTGGTTTATCCATAAAGTTCACTCTATATAAACAATCATTACTATCAGTATTGATATATGCTTCCAGTCAGGTCCATAAATATTGTGACACACATGAACACAATTGTCATCTTTCTGGCTAAAACACCACCGCAACTAATTTGAAATGAAATGAACAAGATGTGGCGGCACGGTGGTTGACTGGTTAGCACATCTCTGTGGAGTTTGCATGTTCTCCCCATGCTTGCGCGGTTCTCCCCATGCCTGCGCGGGTTTTCTCCGGGTACTCCGGTTTCCTCCCATATCCCAAAAACATGGGTGGTAGGTTGATTGAAGACTCTAAATTGCCCTTAGGTGTGAATGTGAGTGCGAATAGTTGTTTGCTTCAATGTGCCCTGCGATTGGCTGGCGGCCAGTTCAGGGAGTACCTCGCCCAAAGATAGCTGGGATAGGCTCCAGCACGCCTGCGACCCTAGTGAGAATAAGCAGTACAGAAAATGGATGGATGGAAATGGATGAACAAGATGTGCTTGCTGCAGACTTTCAGCTTTAATTTGAGGGTATTTACGATCAATTAAATGATGTAGGAGTTTCTGTATCTGTTCCCTCCAACACAAAATCTCTGGTGACGCACCCCAGGCAATATGATTGGCTGCTGCATTTCTGGAAGGCATGACGCAGATGACGTGTCCGCGCCACCATCTTGGCTAACTTGCTACTGTGTTGTGGCATGACAGTCGCCTCGTTGGTAAATGAGAAAAAAAGAGTCACGTTTGTTATGAACCGAAAGCAACACTTGCGGACCTAACCCAAACAGTTGAACCAAACCGTTTTGACAGTTTTCAAAAAACGTTCCATCCCTAGTAATCTTTAAAAAAAAGTGACATTTCAAACAATTTAAGTTGGCCAGTCCAAATGTCTATTGTCAAATGCAGCCCCTTTAACTCTATCAATGCCTTTTTGTCTTACTTATTATTAAGCCGCTTCTAAAAAAATAGAACGCCGGACGTTTCCATGTTAGCAAGCTATAGACTCATCTCAAATCTCCCTTTCATAGCCAAGATTGTTGAGAAAGTCATTTTTAATCAACTCAGCAATTTCTTGAACTTAAATGGACTTTTTGACAAATTTCAATCAGGGTTCCGAACTCATCACAGTACAAAATCTGCTCTTATCAAAGTGCTAAATGATATAACTTTGAATACTGACTCTGGAAAGGTGTCAATTCTGGTCTTGTTGGATCTCAGTGCCGCTTTTGATACGGTAGATCATAATATACTGCTGAACAGGTTGGAAACGTGGGTAGGACTAAATGGAACAGTCCTTGAATGGTTCAGGTCCTACCTGGAGGAAAGGAGTTATTTTGTAAGTGTTCAATCTCATCAAATGGCAATGACCTATGGGGTCCCTCAAGGGTCAGTTCTTGGCCCCCTCCTGTTCAGCATGTATATGCTACCATTAGGTCAAATTTTTCAGAACTTTAATTTTGACTCTCATAGCTATGCAGACGACACACAGTTATATCAAGCAGTGTCTCCAGATGACTATAGTTCAATTGAGATGTTGTGTCACTGTCTAAAACATAACTGGATGTGCCAAACGTTCTTCAGTTAAACCACAACAAAACAGAATTGTTTTCGGCAACTTTGACAATGTTCAGTGTAGGAATGTCACTATGAAATATTTTTAGAATCAATTATCCTATAGATATTTCATCGAGTACTCAAGTAATCACCACCACTCCCCCCCCCCCCCCCCCCCCAAAACAATATTTTCAACATTTTTATTTACTACTAACATACATTTTATTCTTATTTATGAGGCCTTGACTTCTATGCTTAACCTGCACATATAGGTACTGAGTGTATAATATAAACTCTGTATAGAATTGGAGACGACAAAATCAGCCTTTGCTAAACGGCTAGCACTAGCTATTAGCATTAGCACGCTAGCAATGACCATTTTAGGTTAAAAAAACTAACTGCCATTCAGCTCACTCATACATCATGTTATACATACATTACACATCTAATGGTGTCTTAAAAATAACAAACGCTATTCTGTCGTTTTTAGCAATGCTTTTTCGCTGGTCCAACAGTGTGTCCGTCTGCAACAAATCCCCATGTGGTAAACATGGACAATGGCCAAATGGATCCGGCGGCACAAATATGCTTTGATTACGATTTTTTTATTTCCTCGAGACATACATTTTTGCGTCGACCAATTTTTGTCATTGCCTTGGGCAAGTTAGCTTTTTTTTTTTTCCCACAGCCCTCTAGTTCAGTGTGATTAACTCCGTGATTGCCTTCCACTGGGCTCCTTTTTTGCCATACGGCGAAGGATGTAAAATGTCTGTTTATTCGCGGGAATTCACTAGTTGTTTTTGGGAAAAAGGGTCACAGGAAAGTTAGGAAAAGTCGCTAACTTGGCAATACTGACTATGCTTTTGTAAACTAGCTCCTCTCTTTGTTTCGCAGCCATGTTGTTGGTGCAATCAACGCAGTCAGCAAGGGCATGCTGAACTAGGGAAGCCATTGACCAAATCTATTTAAATACAAAACAAAAAGAAAAACATTGAATTGATAAAATTTATTAGGGTAATCGCCCAGCCCGAACTACAAGTGTGGCACGTTTCTAGACAGCGTACAATTTAAACACACTGCATTACATGTCGGTCGGCTCCAAGTAAAAGCATTATGTGCCACGCACTTGACCACTCGGCTATATAATCTGATGGATATAAATGCTCCAGTAGAATTAACAGTATATATTGGGGTGCCTAAATTGGTATAGATCTGCTATAGCCTGGGAAAATGGTTTCACAATTTAAAGTATGCAGCAATTTCACAGGGTCTCTCTGCAAAAGAAGCTGAAGAGAGGTCTCTAAATGTAACATTATCTACCTTTGATGAAGAACCTGCAGATAGGACGTGGTCTAATCTTTCTATCTGAGGGATCTTTTACCTCACCCTCCTCCAAATCATCATCCTGCACATGAAACAAACAAACAAAAAAAATCATTATATTTGACAAAACATTCTTTGAACAGGATATGAATCCCGAAGTTTTAAATACTGAAAAGGTTTTAATCTCAAGTGTAAATTTGACCATACAACACTTCCAAGGTAAAAACTGTCCCATTCACCAAACACTACCAACTAGATCCTCCAAATAACAGCGAAACACAGATTATTTGTAGCAGATCATTTGGGTTATGCTATTACCCAAACTCCACGAAGTTATCAGACAAACCATGTATACTCACATCAATCTCTCCTTCATCAATCTCTCCATCATCATCCTCTTTCCTCCTGTCTCTGAAGGAATCTCTGCGGATTTTGGAGTCATCTGTCTTTCTGGATTCCCCATCTTTAGGGGATGGCGGTAGGATTGGCTTCTTCTCTTTCTTCTTTACAGTCGTATCTTCGCTCACCTCCTCTTCCAGTGCTTTTGCATCCTCTTCCTCCTCATCCTCAAGTGTGGGGATGTTGGGCTCCTCTGGGACCTCCTCATCATAATCCAGCTCATGTTCATCCAGCTCCCTGGAAACGGATGGCAAGTCCTCCTTAATGTCTCTCGACACAGCAGCTCTCCCCTCTCGGGTGCGCAAAACATCCTTCTCCTCCTCCTCGGCAATGCTTTTTACTCCCTCTACCTCCTCCTCCTCCTCATCATCATCATCGTCAGCACCAAGTTCTGCTGCATCCCTTCTATAGTCACCATAGGCTTCAGATAAATCTTTGTTTTCTTTAGTGACAAAGTACTTGTCTTGTTCTGGCTCTTCTTCAGGGGACTGTGGCGTGTCAAGTACTTGATCATCTACATCTTCTAACCCATCCTCTCCATCCAATTCACTCCCCAGTTGTCCATCACCATCTTCATCTTTATCGTCATCATCCCCTTCCATTAGCAAAATAGCCTCATTCTCTTGTCCCAGTCCACCAGTTTCTTCTTCAGGTTCCTCATCCTCTGGCTCAGAAACAAAGTCAGGTACAACCTCATCCTCTTCTCCTGCCACCGCCTGTAATGCCAGACCTCCTCCTCCGATTTCGACCCCATGCTCCTCTTCATCCTCCTCCGCCAGTTCGCCATTCTCTTCATAGAGTAGCTCACTGTCTGAGATGGCTCTATCCTCATCATCATCAGGAGAATCCAGTAGCTCACTGCCAGAAAGGTCCTTTTCCTCCACAGGAGACTGCAGTGACCGGGTAGGGCTTTCAGGTGTATCCATTTGAGAATATTCTACTATGGGCAAAAATAAACATGTACAGGATCAGGTAATAGCATCAAAAGGCAACAGCCTGCATTTTTAAAGTAAAAGTATCCTGCTATATTACATTTCAATGAATCGCTAAGCATTTCTTAGCACACCCAAATTGCAAGCGAGACATTTCAGCGTCAATAGCTGGATATTTTTAACTGGAAATGTGCATTTGTTACTTATGGAAAGACGCATCCAATCAACCTCCCCTTATCATTAGCAAACTAGCCAATTTGCCAGGGGGTATTGCACACGGGTTTCGGGCGTCAGAAATCAAACATACAGTAAATTGTGTCATCAACTTGTGCATACAGTATTATATATCAGTCCCAAGCATGTAAACCCTACATAATTCACAGCAGGGTCATTGGCTGGTAAGCATGCTAATAGCCGGGTTGTGCTAGTCGGTAACAAGGCCCATAACGCGAGGAAACATAGTTAACAGGCTAACCATCGAACAACGACAACCAACTATCTTGGGCAAATTATCGAAAATACTGGTTGGCTTAAAGTTTTGAAGTTACGTCCATAATCAATTCAGCGATTGTAAAATGACCAACATTTCCCTAACAATGAGAACCTGGCCCGAAAGTAAGCTATCAGCGTAACACCACTATGCTAACTACTGACAAACCCTCGCTGTAATTCACCTTGCCGGACGGAACTCCTTAAACGCGTCACTGTTGCGTTAAGAACTATCTTTCCGCACCGATACTGGTCTTAGAAGTATATAATTACTCATATACGATACAATTTGACCGATAGGTTGGAGAAAATAAAACAACCCATTCGGCACAGCGAGGATGGCCGTTAGCTGACGTCATAAAGATACGACGAGGAAACGCAAAAAGGCCGCGCCAAGCCAGGGAGACCCGTGGCCAGGGTGGGGGCCAAATGGTAGTGGCGTCGAATACCGAGTGAAAACGTTCTCTGTTAAACAACTTTAAGTTTGGTGATTAGACAACCAGAATATGTCCTAATTTTCATGTCCTGATAAGAAATGAAGTGACTTAATATTTGGTACCCGGAATAATATTTCGTCAATATGGAAAAAAGGATTTCGAAAAACCGAGGCGATAACCGAAAGTTTGAACAGAAACTAGCTAAGGACACTATTGGAAAGAAAAGGACACCAGTCAACGCTGACATCAAAGTGAGTGATGCCAAAAAGTCAACAGAAATGAATTCATCAGGTGTGGAACACAAACAAAATTCCCCCCAGGGTGCAATGGGTATCTCTAAACCCCAACTGATCAACACAACCCAGACGTCTGTCAACAAACTAAAGAAAAGGGACTCCAAAGACAACAGTGACAGTCCTGACGTTAGCAGCAACCTTTTGTTAGCAATCCAAGAGTTCTCAAATCAACATGAGATGTCCCATAAGATTTCAACTATTGAACTCATGATGGAAATAAGTTCAAAATCTTGGCGCATTGAAAGGTTAACTTCTGCAGTCGAGCAGCTTGGGGTGGATGTTGAATGCCACAAAGACATTCTGAAACAGACAAAACTTGAAATTGAACAACTGAAAAAAGAAAACCATATGCTGAAAGCAGCAGTTGCTGAAAACAAGCGCTTCAATCAGGGACGTTTCTAGACCCATAGATCGTACCCACCCCCACCAAAAAGGATGATGGATATGCATGATATTTTTTATTAAATAACGTACAATGAATACAAAATAATGTAACTACCAACCACTTGCTATAGTAGGAGGCCTGACATGTTATTGCAGTTGTGTTGTTGATATTGACCAGTGTTAGCCATCTGTCTGGGCCCCCTAATAGCCAGCATGAGCGAGTAAGGACCCCTAGTGGAGGATTCCTGACACGTTGTCATTGCAGTGTCTCAGGCAGTGCCTTACATTTGTCATTGAATGGGGCAATGTCAACTATCTCTCGGGGGCCTATGCAATTGCCGGGGTTACCTGCCCAGGCGAGGAATTGGTGGCTACAGTTCGGGATGGTCACTGAAACATGGAGTGAGAGAAGAGGTGAACGAGAATATGAGAGAGTGGCGCTGAGCATCCTTGGGAAAGTAACACCAGGACTTGAAGACTATCTTCAGGAGGGTGTCACCATTGCACATCGGCTGGGGCTGAAGAGAAAGGAAGGACTGATCTCATCAGGATGGAAAGAAGGTTGACCATTTGGACAATTGTAAAATTATTTTCCTCAGACAAACAATAATTATTATGTACAATTATTTGTACATCAATATATTTGAGAAAATTCATATAAACCTTTAGCCCTATATGCAATATGGAGTAGGGAAATATCAGATTGGGAGGCAAATTCTGACTGGAATAATGTTTGGACTAATGTTATTCTGTAGAAACCCAGATCTTCATCTTCATTATCAGTTTGTGTACAGAACTTAACATCTTGCAACACCTTTTTCATATACATTTCCTTGATGATTCTTTTTGCACACTAAGCTCTTTGAATAAAGTAGGGAGTTTTCTGCATATGGTCTGGGAATGTAAAACTGGCAAACTTTTGGCAGCAGGTCGCATCCGGATTAACTTCGATAATAGCACAAGCCATCCCAATCAAGCCTCAAACGCTTATTCTAAATAAATTATCCGGAATTAATCTGCCACAATATAAAACACGAGTATAATTGGCTGTCCTAACGACAGCAAAAAAAGTTATCACAGTGAGTTGGAACCCACCACACACGCTTAGCATTTCTAACTGGTACTTAACATTTCTTGATATTATTCATCTGGAAATATCTACAGCCCGAATCCATAACGCAAAACAACTATATCTTTTGGGAATATGGCAACAGATTAAAGTAAGGCCAAACCTAAAGGATGACTTTAAATTGATGCGCTGGAGTTATCTTAGTCCAATTTCTTGATTTTAGTTTTCGTCTGTATGAATTATGATGGAATTCAAGTATCTTGGGGTCTTGTTCACGAGTGAGGGAAGAATGGAACGGGAGATCGACAGGCGGATCGGTGCAGCGTCTGCAGTGATGCAGACTTTGTATCGGTCCGTTGTGGTAAAGAAAGAGCTAAGCCGAAAGGCGAAGCTCTCAATTTACCGGTCGATCTTCGTTCCTACCCTCACCTATGGTCATGAGCTGTGGGTCGTGACCGAAAGAACAAGATCCCGGATACAAGCGGCCGAAATGAGTTTCCTCCGCAGGGTGTCCGGGCTCTCCCTTAGAGATAGGGTGAGAAGCTCGGTCATCCGGGAGGATCTCAGAGTAGAGCCGCTGCTCCTCCGCATTGAGAGGAGCCAGATGAGGTGGCTGGGGCATCTGATTCGGATGCCTCCCGGACGCCTCCCTGGTGAGGTGTTCCGGGCACGTCCCACCGGGAGGAAACCCCGGGGACGACCCAGGACACGCTGGAGAGACTACATCCTTCGGCTGGCCTGGGAACGCCTCGGGATCCCCCCGGAAGAGCAGGATGAAGTGGCTGGGGAGAGGGAAGTCTGGGCGTCCCTGCTGAAGCTACTGCCCCCGCGACCCGACCCGGATAAGCGGTAGAGAATGGATGGATGGATGGATGAATTATGATGATGATTATTATGTTTTTCATCCATCCATCCATCCATTTTCTCCCGGTTATCCAAGGTCGGGTCGAGGGGGCAGTAGCTTTAGCAGGGACGCCCAGACTTCCTTCACCCCAGCCACTTCATCCAGCTCTTCCGGGGGGGATCCCGAGGCGTTCCCAGGCAAGCCGAGAGACGTTGTCTCGCCAGCGTGTCCTGGGGCGTCCCCGGGGTTTCCTCCCGGTGGGACGTGCCCGGAACACCTCACCGGGGAGGCATCCGAATCAGATGCCCCAGCTACCTCATGTGGTTCCTCTCGATGTGGAGGAGCAGCGGCTCTACTCTGAGATCCTCCCGGATGACTGAGCTTGGAATGAGGAAACTCATTTCGGCCGCTTGTATCCGGGATCTTGTTCTTTCGGTCAAGACCCACAGCTCGTGACCATAGGTTAGGGTAGGAACGTAGATCGACCAGTAAATTGAGAGCTTCGCCTTTTGGCTTAGCTCCTTCTTTACCACAACGGACCGATACAAAGTCTGCATCACTGCAGACGCTGGACCGATCCGCCTGTCGATCTCCCGTTCCATTCTTCCCACACTTCTGAACAAGACCCCAAGATACTTGAACTCCTCCACTTGGAGCAGGATCTCATCCCCAACCCGGAGAGGGCAATCCACCCTTTTCCGACTGAGGACCATGGTCTCAGATTTGGAGGTGCTGATTCTCATCCCAGGCGCTTCACACGGCTGTGAACCACTCCAGTGAGAGTTGGAGATCACCGCTTGCTGAAGCCAACAGAACCACATCATCTGCAAAAAGCAGAGATGCAATACTAAGGCCACCAAACCGGACCCCATCGATGCCTCGGCTGCGCCTTGAGAATCTGTCCATAAAAGTTATGAACAGGATCGGTGACAAAGGGCAGCCTTGGCGGAGTCCAACCATCACCAGAAATGAGTCTGATTTACTGCCGGATATGCGGACCAAACTCTGATTCCGGTCGTACAGGGACCGAACAGCCCGTATCAGGGACACGAGGGACACGGTCGAATGCCTTCTCCAAGTCCACATAACACATGTAGACTGGTTGGGCGAACTTCCATGCACCCTCGAGGACCCTGCCGAGGGTGTAGAGCTGATCCACTGTTCCACGGCCAGGACGAAAACCACACTGCTGCTCCTGGATCTGAGATTCGACTTCCTGACGGACCCTCCTCTCCAGCACCCCTGACTAGACCTTGCCAGGGAGGCTGAGGAGTGTGATCCCCCTGTAGTTGGAACACACCTTCCGGTCCCCCTTCTTAAAAAGGGGCACCACCACCCCAGTCTGCCAATCCAGAGGCACTGTCCCCGATGTCCATGCGATGTTACAGAGGCGTGTCAACCAGGACAGCCCCACAACATCCAGAGCCTTGAGGAACTCCGGGTGAATCTCATCCACCCCTCGGTGACCTCAACCCCAGAGATAGGAGAGCCCGCCTCAGAGAACCCAGACTCTGCTCCCTCATGGGAAGGCGTGTCGGTGGAATTGAGTAGGGTCTTCGAAGTATTCTCCCCACCGGCTCACAACGTCCCGAGTCGAGGTCAACAGCGCCCAATCCCCTACTATACACAGTGTTGATGGTGCACTGGTTCCCCCTCCTGAGACGCCAGATAGTGGACCAGAATTTCCTCGAAGCCGTCCGGAAGTCCTTCTCCATGGCCTCACAGAACTCCTCCCATGCCAGAGTTTTTGCTTCAGCGACCACCAAAGCTGCACCAAAGCCCCGGAACATGAGCAAAGTTCCGTCGGAGGTGGGAGTTGAAACTCCTTCTGACAGGGGATTTTGCCAGACGTTCCCAGCAGACCCTCACAATACGTTTGGGCCTACCACGTCGGACCGGCATCTTCCCCCACCATCGGAGCCAACTCACCACCAGGTGGTGATCAGTTGACAGCTCCGCCCCTCTCTTCACCCGAGTGTCCAAGAGATGCGGCTGCAAGTCCGATGACACGACCACAAAGTCGATCATCGAGGGAATGTTTTTCATTGAATCGACCACAAAGTCGATCATCGAGGGGATGTTTTTCATTGAACCTTAGAATTTGATGCCTGCAACACATTCCAAAAAAAAGCTGGGACACAGACATGTTAACCACTGTGTTAAAAAAAACCTTTCCTTTTAACAACACTCAATAAGCGTTTGGGAACTGGATACACTAATTGTTGAAGCTTTGTGGGTGGATTTCTTTCCCATTCTTGCTTGATGTACAACTTAAGTTCCTCAAAAGTTTGGGGTCTCCGTTGTCGTCTTTTGCACTTCATAATGTGCCGCACATTTCCAATGGGAGACTGGTCTGGACTGCTGGCAGGCCAGTCTAGTACTCGCGCTCTTTTGCTACAAAGCCATGCTTTATTAATGGCCACTTATCCCAAGGGTTTGTGCAAGGCCCTAAACTGTTATTATGATGTAATGCAATGTCTCTACAATATTCAAATCTGTCTTCGTACATTTCTGCATAAATTGGTCATAAAATATGGTCTGATCTTCCTCTAAATAACAAGAATAAACACAAAGAGTCTGCATCAACAAATACAACACAAACCATTATATGTTTTCATATTTTTATTCAAAATAACGTAACATTCCCAGGACAGGGAGGAAAAAGCAAGTGAACCTCTCGGCTACGGGTTCTCCAAGAGCTCATCAGAGTCAGATGTGAGCCAACCTGGAGTCCAACCAATGAAACAAGATTGGAGGTGTGGTTTTGCTGCTCTTGACACTCGAAAACAGACCAGATCAGAATTGTCTCCTGCCAAGAACCATTGCCTGATGTGTACCATGCCTCACTCAAAATAGCTCTCAGAAGACCTACGATTAAGAATTCTTGTATAAAGCTGGAAAAGATTATGAAAAAATCTCTAAAACTCTTGCTGTTCACCAGTCCATGGTCAGACAAATTGTCTACAAATAGAGAAAGTTCAGCACTCCTGCTTGTCTTCCAAGGAGTGACCGTCTTGTAAAGATGACTGCAAGAGCAGAGTGCACAATGCTCAATGAGGTAAAAAAAGAACGTTAGCGTAACAGCTGAAGACTTACAGAAATCGCTGATTAGATTTTTTTAAATGGGCCCGTTCATTTGTAGAGGAGGTAGAAAAAGAATTTAAAATGTGTATGTAAAATGTAAAATAGTAAATTTTGATATTCATTCTTATAATTAAATTCATTGTGATAAATAAATAAATTATTTAATAAAATATGAATGCTTACAGTATATATAAAAATTACAATGTCCACCTGTAAACCTAGGCCAAACTGTAAACAACCATTACGCTGGTTAAAAAAAGTAACTATCATCACAAGTCAATCATGCTTGCAGCATTTAACCTCTGAGCTACAGAGCGAACCCCGACTGATGCAAGAAGCCCACAGAACTACTTCATCTAGCTCCTTCCAGAAGTTCTCTTTCAGCTCTAGGTCACATCCTACCTGTGGGGCATAGCCACTGATTACATTATACAGAACAGCCTCAATTTCAAGTTTCAGCCTCCTCAGTCGATCTGACATGCTTTTCACCTCCAAGACATTCTTAGCTAACTCTTCCTTTAGAATAACCCCTACTCCATTTCTCTTCCCATTGTCACCCTGGTAAAATAATTTTAACCCTGCCCCCAAACCTCTAGCCTTACTGCTTTTCCACCTGCTCTCCTGGACACACAATATATCAACCTTTCTCCTAATTATCATGTCAACCAACTCCCGAGCTTTTCCCGTCATAGTCATACAACATTCAAAGTCCCCACATTCAGTTTTAAGCTCTGTGCTTCCCTCTTCTCGTTCTGCCTAAGAATCCACTTCCCACTTCTTCTTCGTCCTTGACCCACAGAAGCTGGGGGCGGATGTTGTTAACTCGGGCCACGACTAATCAGGTGTGGAATTCTTAGGGTGAACGCTCATATTTGTTTGGCAAAGTTTTATTCTAGACGCCCTTCCTGACGCAACCCTCTGCATTTATCTGAGCTTGGGACCAGCCTACAGTTTGCACTGGCTTGTGCCCCCCATAGGGCTGCATTGCAACAGGACTACAATTGTCATTAATGCACTTCCGTATTTATATGACATGTTGCAAATGCAATATGGGTAAATAACAATCAAGTGAACTCAACCACCCTTTCATGTCTTTATTTTAAACAGCTAAAACGATGTGTATACAAATTTCATGATAATAATTATATATATTAGTAGCAATTACTACACAGTACGCAGTATCAGCAAAAGTAACTTATTTTCAGCCTAGAAGAAGAAGAAGAAGAAGAAGAAGGGCAGCCGTGGCCCAATGGTTAAGATCATCGCCTGCCACCGTGGGGGACAGCCTATACTACCATCTTATCACCGCAAGATGGCTGTACTACACTAATTATGGCATAAAGCCCCATCACACAGTGCATTACACCGTAAATCCTTTGAATAGATACAAACATGAGATCTTCTGAATGAATTTATTTTGTCAAATATGGAACATATGTGAAGCGGCTGGGATGAGAGTCAGCACCTCCAAATCTGAGACCATGGTCCTCAGTCGGAAAAGGGTGGCGTCCCCTCTCCAGGTCGGGGATGAGATCCTGCCCCAAGTGGAGGAGTTCAAGTATCTTGGGGTCTTGTTCACGAGTGTGGGAAGAATGGAACGGGAGATCGACAGGCGGATCGGTGCAGCGTCTGCAGCGATGTGGACTTTGTATCAGTCTGTTGTGGTAAAGAAGGAGCTAAGCCAAAAGGTGAAGCTTTCAATTTACCGGTCGATCTACTTTCCTACCCTCACCTATGGTCATGTGCTGTGGGTCGTGACCGAAAGAACAAGATCCCGGATACAAGCGGCCGAAATGAGTTTCCTCCGCAGGGTGTCCGGGCTCTCCCTTAGAGATAGAGGAGGAGCTCTGTCATCCGGGAGGATCTCAGAGTAGAGCCGCTGCTCCTCCACATCGAGAGGAGCCAGATGAGGTGGCTGGGGCATCCAATTTGGATGCCTCCCGGACGCCTCCCTGGTGAGGTGTTCCGGGCACGTCCCACCTGGAGGACAGCCTGGGAACGCCTCGGGATCCCTTCAGAAGAGCTGGATGAAGTGGCTGGGGAGAGGGAAGTCTGGGCGTCCCTGCTAAAGCTACTGCCCCCGTGACCCGACATCGGCTAAGCGGTAGAAAATGGATGGATGGATGGATGGAACATCCATACATTCTATCATTAGAGATGACACCCTAAAATAATGTGCATTCTGAAACATTTATAAATGCATAGGCCTATGTCTGGAATGTTCATGATTTTGTTTTTAAAGTTACTTGAAGCTAATTAGTGAGTTAAAATGTATTTCTAGAACTCCTCAACTCCTTCGTTTTTTAAAATATTTTTGAAAAAAATGTATTTTGAATATTTGACAATGAAAATTAATTATTACTTTTGTTCTTAAAGGTCCCATATTTTACTAAACCAACGTTTTCTAATATTTAGGATGTCACATTGGCTTTATGGTGCCTCAGTAAACATGTGAAATATGAATTAATATCGTCCACGCATTCCTCAGATTCAGACGTTTTTCTGCCGAGAGGCCTGAAATCAGGTCAATCAAATTTCGCACGCTTATCTAACTCATTAGCGAAGATCTCCGCCTATCTCTCCACTCCCGAGCCAGCGCTGTCAACATAACAAACACATGTGCTCTCATAATTGGGTCTTCTATATGGAGGCAACCAATCAGAGGAAAGGGGGCGGTCTTAGCCAAATATGGACAAAGCAGATACAAAAGTGGGTCAAACATAAATAGCTGTCAGAGGTGCCTTTTCTGGACATGAGTATGACAAAACCAAGGTGTTTTTTGAAATTAAATTGACACTGGATAAAGCGGTAAGGAAAATGGATGGACGGATGGAGTAAAGTAGTTGAATCTGCGGAGCCCCTAAGGTCACATGGAAGAGAGAGAGAGAAAAAAATAAAAAATATTGCAAGTAATTTGCGTGGGAACACAAAGTTTCATCCGAGCGAATGCAAAGTATGAATGCAGCCTAATATATCCTTCCAGGTCAACAGAAGCAACAATGGTGGAGCTCATTCACGCGTGGGAGAAGAGTTATAAAACTCTACAAGTGTCCAAGTTATCAATAAGCATTTGAAAGACATATTATATATGTATGAAAGGGAAGATTTGCTTTTTATCCGATAGAGGAATACGAATTTTTTTTTTTAATGTAATATAGAAATATACAATTCATCATGTAGAGCGGTTAACATACGATTGCTAAGATAAATAACAAACACTCTCAAATACTCTGGAGTTCATAAATACAGTTGTAAACTGCAGGTATCACTTCTGTCCACTTGGGGTCGCAATTCTCACATATATAACTGTTAGCACGGAGTACCTACAACGCGGTCCGGATAAATGTAAATTGATAAATGTCGTGTGTTTATTAATCCGTAAATATCACCATATATTCACAGTGGATTGATCCTGGACTCATTTAATTGTCATTGCTGCATCGTGATTTGCAAACGAACGCTAAATTCTGATAGTAGAGACCCTTTATATAGAATTTCGCTAAGTTTGCTTGCATTATTAAATGTCTAGATAAATGTCTCGTAATTTAATAATAAATCAAACTAGTGACTGTCAATTTTGTTCTCGGATTAAGTTGAAAGAGGAAGTCTTAAAAAGAACGACAAGTCGATCGTAAATGCCATTTAAAGTGCATAGAAATGGCAAAAAAAATTTTTTTTTAAAATGTTTATATAGTAAATGCAATGTTATCAGTGGGCCTGTATCTATTAACATGACCACATATGAGTAATTGCGTATTGAATACAAATCCTGTAATGTATCATAATCATATTCATGTAAGACAAAAAAAAAAAAAAAAAACCACATGGCAAAAAAGTCACACGAGCATGAATGAATTTCAAGTATCTGTGAATTTAATCATTCATATCAACTATATCGTGACAATGACATTTCCCCCTTTGTTTTATAAAATGGTTTGTTAAATGCGACAGCAGTGGTTTATCAACTAATTATTATAGTAAATTGTATTTATGATGAGAATAGTGGAAATTTTGC
This sequence comes from Phyllopteryx taeniolatus, assembly GCF_024500385.1. Taxonomy (NCBI): domain Eukaryota; kingdom Metazoa; phylum Chordata; class Actinopteri; order Syngnathiformes; family Syngnathidae; genus Phyllopteryx; species Phyllopteryx taeniolatus. The sequence goes on along the minus strand of NC_084506.1, from coordinate 848,045 downwards.
AAGCCACTGTCATAGATTATTGTGAAGGTGTCAAGCTTTTATTTTGAAGTCACACCGACTGCTTCCCAAGTTGTATCAACTGGTGACTGACCGTGCGAAGGAGCGCGTTACAGCAGGTGGACCACTGACAGGGGTCACGTTGAACTGCTGTCAACCTGCCTAGGTTGCAGCGAGACACATGGGGAAAAGGAAATGATCATTGTTTTGATCAGGTCACTAAAGATAAACTCCTAACAAGGATTCAGGATCTCGATGGAATCTTGCAGAGAGACATAAGGTAAATAACTTTTTTTCTTTTCTTTTCTACAATTAGACCAAAACGTGAAGTTGAGGACCAACATATGTGCAACTGCATTATGCCACATTATTGCATTCATTTAATTGTTTTGCGTTCTACAAGGGTTTGACACACAAAACGAGTAAATTAAAGGAAGCAATTAGGGCAGAAAATCAGATTAGAGAGATACATCCACATTATGATATGAAATATGTGATCATTAATTCCGTTACGTCATATAATATCTGCTCTTTCACACAGCAATTGAGGATGCTCATATGCCACTCTTGCGTTCTTTACTGTATGCAATCATAACATGAGTACATGTAGGCTTTTGTTGTCCAGGTCAATGGGTGTTTATACATTAAATAGGTAGGCTAGTTATGTAATCACATTAATATTGGCATACACACTTATAATAATTGTTCACAGTCTGGCAGCATTTCAACATAGGCAGACATTGTAATATATTCAATAAAGTCATAGTATTCCAATTCCCCCTTTTATTAATGTACATAATTTCTTTTTTTAACGAAAGATTGATGCATGTGTTGCATATTGACAAATGGACAATTGGGGCACCTGATCATTACACTTGCAGAAAATATAAGAAAATATGGAGTTGATTACATCTTTTTAGAGTTGGTCTGAATTTTGGGAATTGTTGTCCATTCATCCAGAAGAGATTTTGTTAGGTCAGAAACTGACACATCAAGACGATGTGCAGCGTAGATCTTAAATATGTCCGATGGTGTTGAGCTCAAGTCTTTTTGTGCGGCATTCATGTTCTTCCACACCAGTTATTCAAAGGCTGTAGAGACGCATTCATTTACACTCATATTCACACATAGCAATGTGCTCAGAGTGCCCTGTGATTGGCGACCGGTTCAGGGTGTACCCCGCCTCTTGCCCGAAGATAGCTGGGATAAGCAGATAGTGAGGATAAGGTGTATAGAAAATGGATGGTATACAATCTGCGGAAGCACTCCTCAATAGTCTCACTAAGCCTCTTCTTGTATAGATGATGTTACCACAATGAAGCGTCATTGTTGACTATGTTTGCAACATGTTTTTGTCAACATACAAATGAGAATAGACTGGAAGCAAGGTTGATTGGTCAACAAAGCAGGAATTGTGTTGGACGTTTCTCACATTCAAAGCTGCTTATTGCCAGCTTGTTTGTACTCAGGTTGATATGATTCTATCCTACCTACTATCCTACCTACTATCCTACCTCAGGTTGATATGATAAATGATAAATCTATTCGTCAGCCCTTTGACTGATAGGTGATCGATCATTCTAGGGTGTATCCTGCCTCTTGCCCTCAGTCAACTGGTAAATGCTTCGTCTCTCAGATAATGCAAGTATGGCTTAACTATCGGAGAAAATGGATTAGCTGCTCTCTCTCTCTCTCTCTATATATATATATCCATCCATCCATTTTCTGAGCCACTTCTCCTCACTAGGGTCGCAGGCGTGCAGGGGCCTATCCCAGCTGTCATCGGGCAGGAGGCGGGGTACACCCTGAACTGGTTGCCAGCCAATCGCAGGGCACATAGAAACAAACAACCATTCGCACTCACAGTCATGCCTATGGGCAATTTAGAGTCTCCAATTAATGCATGTTTTTGGGATGTGGGAGGAAACCGGAGTGGCCGGAAAAAACCCACGCAGGCACGGGGAGAACATGCAAACTCCAAGCAGGCGGGGCCGGGGATTGAACCCGGGTCCTCAGAACTGTGAGGCTGACGCTCTAACCAGTCGTATGGGAACATCATTTCAAGGAGGTGAAGAAGTCGGTTATTTTGTTGTGTGTGCTCAGATATGAAGTTGATAAACTGTGATTAATGGCAGAATAGTGCAACAAAATTACATTTTCATTTCATGTCCACCTCAATTTATTAGCGGCAGCCCCCAAGAGAGAGAGACTAATACAGTATGTGCTCGTGCTCTGCCTTGAAGTTGAGCCAGGAGAGCAACTTATGCCCCCTTCACCTTCATTGTGTTGTGGACGGGTCACTTCATTTAAAATTAAGACAACCTCAAAATAAACCTTAGAGGTTCAATAAATTGAGCTGACCACAAAATTAGAAATCACAATTTACTTCAATCAGAAGTCCTCAGATGTATGGCATTTCAAGCAAACAGTGGGTAGTTTGAATGCAACAATCTTATTCAAGTGTTCCTCACAAGGCATCAATTTAGGTCTTTATTTTTATGAACAAAATAAATCTTGCACTTCACAGTAATGCTTAAATGTCACTGTCTTTTTCGTTTGAATCATTTGTTTGCTCAACTAAAAACCCAATAATTCCCTCAGTTGACGTATTGCCTCCAACCATGTTAGGAAAGATAAATAATTGATACAAATTGAGTCCTTTCTTTTCTTTTCATTGTTTTTCTAGGTGACTGATCAGGAGCCTGGGGCTGTTTCGAAATCAAGAGACAATCACCTTTAATATCATATTAGTTAACTTATATTTACATCTACATTAGTTCAAAACAATACAGAGAGGTAAACACAAAGACCTAATGAGCAAATCAATTATAGACTAAAGCTGGTAGCAAGTTTATTGTAAGAAATTCCATTAATTTTAAATCAAATATCATGAACTGAGAGTCAATGCTCTCAATACAGGGGAAGGATCATGCCCCTCATCATTTTTTTTTAACCAAATGATTCTAGCCTTTATTAGCTCACACTTTGAAAGAAAAACAGGTCAGCTTTTCAAGTAGACATGACTGACAACGTGAGCTCCAGAGTTGACACCCCAACCAACATTTCCCTGAGTCCCAGCATTGCCATTTCCCAGTCCCTGGAGTATAAGACGTTGTCTGTCTTCTTAGTCTTGCTTGTGTGTGGTGTTGGCATTGTGGGAAATATAATGGTGGTCCTTGTTGTCCTGACCACCCGGCACATGAGGACACCCACAAATTGTTACCTGGTAAGCCTGGCCATAGCTGACCTGACCGTACTAGTAGCGGCGGGACTTCCTAACATCTCGGACAGTCTCACGGGAACCTGGGTGTTTGGACACGCTGGCTGCTTGGGAATTACCTACCTGCAGTACTTGGGCATCAATGTGTCATCCTGCTCCATCACCGCCTTTACTGTGGAAAGGTGAGGAAGGACAAACAACACTTTTATAACGCCTATTTTTTCCTTTTTCACTTTTAGGTGTTGGCCACTATTTTATCAAATTAAATAGCGAATGAATCAATTACATTTTCTCCTGTTTATTTGATTTTATTGGTTGACTCCAACCATTTCTTATTGTCTTATAGTTAATAATCAGGCCAACAGTACTCACAGTATTATAGCATTTGACATTACACATTGAAAGAAAAATATAACAAAATGGGAATAATTTGAGATAATGAGTAACATTATGGCAGCACAGTTGAGGAGTAGCATATCTGTCTCACAGTCAAGAGGTTCTGGCTTTGATTCTCAATTTGGGTCTTGCTGTGTGGAGTTTTCCTGTTCTCCCCACACTTGCATGGGTTTTCTCCAGGTACTCAGGCTTCCTCCCACATTCCAAATATATGCATGTAAGGTTAATTGAAGAGACTCCTAAATCATCCATAGGCAGGAACATGAGTGTGAATAGTTCTTTGTCTATATGTGAATGGTCTTCCACTTGTACAGCACTTTTCTGCCTTAAAGGTACTCTAAGCATTTCAACACTGTCTCCTCATTCACCTACTAATGACAAAGCATAAGGAGCAACTGAGTGTTCAGTGTCTTGCCTAAGGACACTTGGACATGGTCACAAGGACTCAGGCTTAAACCCACAATCTTCTGGTTGGGAGATGACCACTCTCCCAACCGGACCGTGCCACCCATATGTGCTACAATTTCTCCACGTTTTCCATAATAAGTATCTATTGATATCGATCCTACTTTATTTATGTTTGTTTCCTTTTAATTAATTTGATCATCATTTTAAATCCCTCCTCATCCATTTTCCTACAAATAGCTATCATTCTCACTCCTTTGTTCAGATCTACTATCCTACCTCAAGGTAATTTTCCCTTTTCGCCTTACAGCTTTCCAGTCTTCACCTATCTGCTTCTTACTTTTCTCACTCCATTCTCCTCCCAATCCTGCCATTTGCAGATAATTAATAGATGTATGGGTAAATTACTGTTACTGTACTTATCCTCATACAACCAAGTTGACTGTTAATATTGTGTGACTTCTTCTTCTGTTTTATCACGGGCGCAGGTACATTGCTATCTGCCATCCAATGAAGGCTCAAGCTGTGTGCACAGTGTCCAGGGCCAAAAGAATTATTGCAGGGGTTTGGATATTCACCTGTGTTTACTGCATATTATGGTTTTTCCTCGTGGATATTCAGGTAAGACATAATGCATCTTACAACAAAAGTTGCCAGTATATTGACTATCAACCAAATGTAACCTTTAAACACTAATGGGAATGTGAAATGTGTAAAGGAGGCATGTTTGTGCTTGAAACACTTAATAGAGCAGTAAGGTTACATTGTTTTCAAAATGTATTCCATGTTGAACATACTTAGCAGTCCTTCAATCAATAGTGGTGACCTTTACGAGGCATAAAATGTTAAAGAGATCCTCTTTTGTACAAAAGCTTGCGCGACAATAAGTGGATGTCAAAAGCCATTTTGAGAGCAGTATTCTCAGTGTTCTGATGTAAAAATATAAATTGTAACATTCTAATGCTCAGTTTATTTCTCCAATAAATATGTGATCAGGTGAGCCTGGATGGACATGTTCAGTGTGGCTACAAGGTGAAGCGGGAGCACTATCTGCCCATCTACCTCATCGACTTTGCTATTTTCTATGTTGTCCCATTACTTCTCGCTATCGTGCTCTACGGATTGATAGCACGGATTCTCTACCTCGGGTAACTACAGTTTCATTATTGACAATACCAGTGACCTACTGTTACAGGAGACATGCATTTTTCACAATTTTAAACAGTTCCCTGGTGTTCAAATAAAAGGTCGCTCACATTCTTTGATCGAAATACACAAAGGATGAAGAATTACGGCACATTCAGCATCCATTTTAACACTCTGGTTGAAATTACCCATTTTTGCGGGGGCTTATCTTTCTCATGCAAATGAGCCACTGCTCACCCAGAACCCTTGTACTATGGGGCTTTTCTTACCATGATGACCCGATGAGGAAATTGAGAGAGAAGGAACATCAGAAGAGGGAAGTGTGGTGCACCAGGACGTACCAGTGATAGTAAGGAGGAAGTTAGAAAGGCACCAAAGAGGATAAAACAATGGAAAGTTAGTTGGTCCTGATGACATACCCTGTGGAGGTACGGAAGCATCTAGGAGAGGTGGCTGTGGAGTTTTTGACCAGGTTATTCAACATAATTCTAGAGGATGAGAAGACACGGCAGGAATGAAAAAAAAGTGTGCTGGTGGCCATTTTTAAGAACAAAGGTGATGTGCAGAGCGTATTTGAGAGTATTTGAGAGCAACAGTATGGTTGCATGCCTAGAAAGAGTACCACAAATGCAATATTTCACTTGAAGGTGTTGATGGAGAAGTACAGAGTAGGTCAGAAGGAGCTACATTGTGTCTTTTTTAGAACTTGAAAAAACCTATGACAGGGTACCCAGAGAGGAACTGCATGAGGAAAGTCTGGAGTGGCATAGAAGTATGTTAGAATATTACAGGGCATGTATGAGGGGAGCAGAACAGTGGTGAGGTGTGGTGTTGGTTTGACGGAGGAGTTTAAGGTGGAGGTAGGATTGCATCAGGAATCAGCTCCGAGGACCCTTCCTCTTTGCAATATTGATGGATAGGCTGACAGTTGAGGTTTGTCTGGAATCCCCATGGACCACGATGTACACAGATGACATAAATCACTCACGCATGTACGCACGCGCGCGCGCATACACACACAAACACACACACACGCACACACACACACTGTCTCTCTCTCTCCCTCTCTCTTTCTCTCTCTCTCTCTCTCTCTCTCTTTTGAATGGTTGACACTTTTTATGTCAGCATAATCCCACTCATTTGTTCACATATTTTCCTCTGCTTAGCCGAGGTCGGGTCGCGGCGGCAGCAGCTTTAGCAGGGAAGCCCAAACTTCCCTCTCCCCAGCCACTTTGTCCAGCTCTTCCAGGGGGACCCCGAGGTGTTCCCAGGCCAGCCGAGAGATGTAGTGTCTCCAGCGTGTCCTGGGTCGTCCTCGGGGCCTCCTCCCAGTGGGACGTGCCTGGAAAACCTCACCAGGGAGGTGAGGTTTTCCAGGTAACCAGATGCCTGAGCCACCTTATCTGGCTCCTCACAATGCAGAATAGCAGTGGTTCGACTCTGAGCCCCTCCCGGATGATGGAGCTTCTCATCCTATCTCTAAGGGAGCGCCTGGACACCCTGCAGAGAAAATAAATTTCGGCCGCTTGTATCCGCAATCTTATCCTTTCGGTCATGACCCACAGCTCATGAGCATAGCTGAGGTTACCAACGTAAATCGACTGGTGAATCTTCTTCACCATGACAGATGGATACAGAGTCCGCCTCAGTGCAGATGCTGCACCAATCTGCCTGTTTATGTCCCGCTCCATTCTTCCCTCTCGTGAACAAGACCCCAAGATATTTAAACTCCTCCACTTGGGGCAGGATCTCCTCCCTGACCGGGAGAGGGCACTGCACCCTTTTCTGAGGACCACGGCCTCAGATTTAAAGATGCTACTTTTCATTCCAGCCTATTCGCACTCGGCTGGAAACCATTCCAGCGACTGGTTAGTGCATCTGCTTCACAGTTCTGAGGACTTGGGTTTAAATCCGTCCTCGCCTTTGTGGAGTTTACATGTTCTCTCAGTGCCTGCGTGGGTTTTCTCCAGGTACTCCCGTTTCCTCCCACATTCCAAAAACATGGTTAAGGTAGGCTAATTGAAGACTCTAAATTGCCCATAAGTGTGAATGTGAGTGCAAATGGTTGTTTGTCTATGTGTTCTGCGATTGGCTGGCGACCAGCTCAGGGTGAATCCCCCCTCCCGCCCGAAGTCAGCTGAGATAGGCCCCAGCACACCCGCGACCCTAGTGATGAGAAGCGGTTCAGAAAATGGATGGATGTTCTGACCTCTTTGTTCTGGTCAGAACTCGAGCTGCAGCATTCTGAATGAGCTGAAGCTATTTCATGCTCTTTTGGGGAGTCCGGTCAGAATGCCGTTACAGATAAAAGCATGGATGAGCTTCTCCTGCTCTGCTTGGCACATAGAAGCCTTCACTCTGGATATGTTCCTCAGCTGGTAGAAGGCTGTTTTAGTAATTGATTTGATATGACTGATGAAAGTCAGGTCAGAATCTATCAGTACACTTTCACTTGGTCTTTGTTTTTTCTTTAAAGAGAGTGACTCCAGGTATTTATTAACAGCAATCCTCTTTTCTTTCCTGCTATCTCAGTTTTGTTGTGGTTTAATTGAAGAAGGTTTTGGCTCATCCAGTTATTTATCTGTTTTAGACTGACACAACATCTCAATTGAACTGTAGTCCTCTGGAGACACTGCTAGATATAACAGTGTGCCATCTGCATACCTATGCTAGTCAACATTAAGGTTCTGAAGAATTCTACCCAAGGATAGCATGTACAGGCTGAACAAGAGGGGTCCAAGAACTGACCCTCGAGGGAGCCCATAGGTCATTTAAGGACTTCCATTTAGTCCTACCCATATTTCCAACCTGTTCACCAACCAGTATATTATGATCCACCTTGTCAAAAGCCACACTGAGATCCAACAAGAATAGAATTGACAACTTTCCCGATTCAGTATTCAACCTTATATCATTTAGCACTTTGATAAGAGCTGATTCTGTACTGTGATGAGTTCAGAAACCTGATTGAAATTTGTCAAAAAGTCAATTTAAGTTAAAAAAATTGCTAAGTTCATTAAAAATAACTTTCTCGACAATCTTGGCTATAAAGGAGAGGTTTGAGATGGATCTATAGCTTGCTAACATGGACGCGTCCAGTGGTCTATTTTATTTTTTATTTTTTTCTTAGAAAAGGCTTCATGGCAGCTACTTTAAGAGCTTTAGGAAACTCGCCTGACTGAAGTGAGCAAAGGATTATTTTCTGCAAATCACCGAGCACAGACTTTGAGTTAGTTTTGAAAAAGCCAGATGGTATTGAGTCAAGACAGCTCGTTGTTGGTTTCAGCTGCTGAATCGTTTTCTCTACAGTTTTTTTGGTCAACTGTATCAAATTCTGAAATGGTAATAGACTTTTTTCCTGGGTGGCTTCAGCTGTAGCATAATTTTGCTGATTTGTGCTGAGCTATAACCTGATGGATTGTATTTTTTCACTAAAATAAGCAAATTTATTGCATGTATCTGTGGTGAGGAGTTCTGGCGACCCCTAATAGGACAAGTCAAAGGGAAAAGAAGATGTTCCTAAACTACAGAGCATTATTATTTTTGATATTGCTGGCAAAATATTACAACTTCATCTTGTCAGATACTCCACAATTCTCACTCAGACTTGTAGTGTAAGTAATTAAATTCAAATAAACAGAAACTATGAAACAATAGTGGAATTACTGAAATGGGACTATTTGGAATTTTAGCAAGTTCATGTTCATGTGTCCCTCCAGACCCCTTCCAAACCAACCCGAAATCAATGCCACCACATTGCGCCAAAGCTGTCGGGAAGTCACAGAAACGGGGAAGAGAGGTCGCTCACGCCGCCTGAAGAGTGCACTCTCCTCGAGGAAGCAGGTCTGCCTCACTCGCACAATTACACTTTACCCATCAACCCGTTCTGCTTAAACATTTGTCGTGAGACCCCTTTTTATTCTTTAACTTTTTGTTGTACCGAAGTTCCCAGTTATAATCTTGATTCGTGCGGTCTGCAACATCTCAAGGATGGAGTGAGATAGATTTTTTTTCTTTCTTTGTGTTTGGCAAAGCAGTGGTGCGCTGAACACACACAGAAAACAAGGAAACAGAAAAGAAGCATCATATCATCTTCTCTCAGTGGTTAGCCATGGTCAGGCATCACTTACGTCTAATCTGCAAATTGTCAACAAGTCGAATTGGAGAGCTCGGTAGTGAAGTGAAACCAATATTGTCATTTGTGGGTGAAAATCCAAGGTTGCAAAAGTAGTCACACTGCACTCAAGTACAGACAATGGCCTCTCGGCCAGGCGATTAAATGGCTCTCCCCCTTTTTTTGCATTCCAAAGGAATGATTCCATACGTGGTGTGGGGCGTGCCTTTAAGTTGCCGCATAAATAGTTGAGTTTTCCACACAAACACTTGCTAGTGCGTCCTAAGCTTTGTTGCATGAACTGATGCTTGAATGAGAGGTGAAACGTCTTCTAAGACTAATAGAATAGTGCAGCTGCGATTGATTCAATGCCCTGAGAATGAAATTACCTGAATGAATGAGAATATTCACAGGCATGCACTCAAGTGTGCAAAAAAAAAAGATCGTTTTATCCGGTGTTGCTTCTGTGCATGTTCCTGCTGTGCATGTCTTGACCTCAGAGGGCCAGTGCGTGCGTGCGTGTGCGCGTGCGCGTGTGTGTGTGTGTGTGTGTGTGTGTGTGTGTGTGTGTGTGTGTGTGTGTGTGTGTGTGTGTGTGTGTGTGTGTGTGTGTGTGTGTGTGTGTGTGTGTGTGTGTGTGTGTGTGTGTGTGTGTGTGTGTGTGTGTGTGTGTGTGTGTGTGTGTGTGTGTGTGTGTGTGTGTGTGTGTGTGTGTGTGTGTGTGTGTGTGTGTGTGTGTGTGTGTGTGTGTGTGTGTGTGTGTGTGTGTGTGTGTGTGTGTGTGTGGGCGCGGCTGTGACTCAGTAGGTAGAGCAGGTCGTCCAGTGATCTAAGGGTAGCTGGTTCGTATCCCGGCTCCGACTGTCTGCATGTCGAAGTGTCCTTGGGCAAGACACTGAACCCTAATTTGTCCCGAGTGGGCCTGGCAGTGCCTTTCATGGCAGCAGTCGGCCATTGGTGTATGAATGGGTGAATGTGATCCTTTGTAAACCTCTTTAAGCACTGTGATAGTGTAGATAAAGCGTTGATAAGTGCAGTCCATTTACCAAAGTTCATTATTTTGAGAGATCCAAGTGTCGAAAGTTTGATGCTAATTTCCGTTACCTCGTCAATGGTGTTTTTCATTCATTGTGTGTTAGCTTTGAGCTAGCCATTTTTGTGAACACAAATGAAGACACATAGTTTGTGATTTATTTGAACATTCAATAGGTGTAATTCTTTTGTTATGTGTTTAGATTTACAGTGAACTTCAACTGGAGTGTCAATAAACGACTTTAAGCAAGCAACATTCACTCTTACTCCTTGCTATTATGTTAGTACCTTAGCAAGCTGTTATTGTGATGAAGTGTCTTCATTGGTCTTTGTGAGAAGAACATTTTGTTGGGTAGGAAGCGTAGATTTGCGAAGTGAATCGACGGGAGCGGCATTCAGAATCCTTTCTTACGGAGCTTAACCTGCACTCCGGCTCACTTCACTTTGTGGGGTTGCCTTTGCCTCCATGCACTGTGGATCGCAGGAGGGGCTGGGGGCACATGCAAGAACGATCGTGCATTTTGGGGATAGATTCATGAGGTCCTAGGGCTCGAGACTGCAACCAAAATGGTCGCATATGCGACCCTTTTTTCAGTATGCGTGAACAGAAATTTCATCTGGTCGCACTTGCGCGAGCGCCTGTTTTAATGCTCCATTTAACACAGTGTCACTATATAAGGTGTGGTGGTTGAAAGTTGCCATCTTTTTCACTGCCTTAGTCAATCTCTTCCACCTGCACACTCTCCAAAGAGAGCACCATCTAGTTATTATGAATGGCCAACAGGCATGTGCATCCGCGTGTGTGAGGCCCCATCGCCATGGCGAGAGCGAGCCTCTTGTGGCGGAGCAGTTGTGAGCTGGATAAACTCAGTGCTCGTGGAATGGCCCCCTCCTCCATTGGCCGAAGAGGTGTAACCGACAAGGCTGCGGATAGTACTGGTACCCACTCAGATTCATAATAGGGGCTTTTCCACCAACCAGCCCAGGAACTATGAGTTCCTGGTAGCAAAAGGTTCCTGTGGCCATTGCGGTTTGTGTTTCCATCGCACTAATTAGTTCAGGATAGCTTAAGCAAATGAGGCTGATGTTGCTCGTTACTGACACTTACTGGATCTAAAAAAAATGCTGGTATTTCAAGCGTTCAATGTCTTATTCTATATCTTAATCTAACTTTCGAATATTTTTGATAACTTTAAAGCCTAACCCTTTATCCAGTTGAGGCAATTGATAATTTATTCACATTTGCATTGCCAACCTGGCTGCAGACAGTTTTTGAGGTAGGGAGTTTTATTACACACAGTTACGTCCATCCATTTTCATTACCGCTTATCCTCACTAGGGTCGCAGGCTGCTGGAACCTATCCCAGCTATCTTCGGGCGGGAGCCGGGGTACACCATGAACCGGTCGCCAGCCAATCGCAGGGCACATAGAAACAAACAACCATTCACACTCACATTCACACCTACGGGCAATTTAGAGTCTTCAATCAACCGACCACGCAGGTTTTTGGGATGTGGGAGGAAACCGGAGTGCCCGGAGAAAACCCACACAAGACACACAGGTACATTTCAATAAATTAGCCCCTAATGACATCGATCCGTACCATCCACTTTTTAAGCACCCACCTCCTGAAGTCGGATCTTCAACTCGACAAGGGAGACGAATCTTACAAGCCCGACATGGAACTCATGCTATCTGCATCTCACGTAAAACACTACCTGTATAGTTACATGTTTTGTTGTATGTTTGTAAGGCAGAGAAGCGCTGGGAGCACACAACCCTGGCCTTATGTGTCGCGAGTTTCAGTAGAAATTGTACATGCCGTACACTGTAAAACATGAGGTGGTTGCTAAAATGGAGTAACAATTTACACTGTACTCAGATATTTGTAACTTAATCTCTACTATCTAGATACGTCTAGTGGCATGTACTCAACACTAGCTGAATTGAAATACCTTCTAAATATCCATGGAAAGAGTTACATCCTTTTCTTTTCTTTTTTAACTTTGTACCAACACCAATATTTTTATAGCATGCAGCCAGTGACTAAGGTCCTTAAAAACATGTTTCCAGCGGTACGGTGCCTGTTGTATTGTTCAGAAAGAAATAAGAAACAAAAAACTAAATCCTAATAATACTACTTATGTTAGTTAACATGTGAATTTCATGTAGTTTACATAATTATTGTTATTGATGTAAATGTGTTGTTGTTGATTAAACTACTTTTCATACACAAACGTTAAAATGTTAAAAACATTGTGTAATTAGCATAAGTTTTGGGGGGTGATTAGCATTCCAGAAGACTTTCATCATGTATGACTAGGGTTGATAAGGTGGGCATTTTGATAAAAAATCAATTGTTTAGCCATGATTTCCAATACAAATTCTGCAATGTATATATATATATATATATATATATATATATATATATATATATATATATATATATATATATATATATATATATATATATATATATTTAAAAACACCAACAAGAAAGTGAAGCTTTCTTTGGTTAGAAAGCTTGGTCACAGCTGCTGGTCATGCCGCCACCAAAAGGTTAATGACCAAAAATGACCACCGGTGCACAAGTCTCATTCAGAGTTACTAAAATTATTTGACTGCAGTGATTACCTTAAAAGGTTATGCAACAAACTATTAAGTTAAGGGTGCAATCCTTTTTTCTAGGCCAGTTCACTGAAAAATATCTGCTGGATCACAAAAATAAAGTAATGATGATTTTCATGATTTCTAGTTATTATTATTTGCCAGTTTCAAATAATTACAGTGAACATTGTGGGGTTTCTTTCTTCAATTGCACGGTACCAACGATTTTGTCCATGTGTAACTGTTTGAAAATGACTTCTATCAGACGCCTCGATGAAACCAGCAGTCTGATCCAAACCACACACTCCTCAATAATCCAATAGGTTCATGCTTTGAGATCTTTACCTTACCAAGCAAATTATTTCATCTTGGATAGATATGGAGTCACTGTATGTGTTCCTGTCTGAGCACTGTGCCAGAGGTCTGAGTTTTAAAAGATTACAATCTCCTGTAGTCAAGGGCCTCCATCTAACAGCAGAAGATTTGCATAATGTGATTTTGGATTTACAAAGAAGTGTGCTTAATACTTCTCATGATTTTACCCTCTCAGTTCTTCAACAGACACTTTACACTCTTTCATTCATCATTTCATAGCCAAACTTATTCTGATAGGATATTGATAAACTTTTGCACGCTGAAGAATTGCGCTATTATGAATGGAGATTAAAACAGTGTGTTTTCATATTTCTAAACAGTTTTAATCTTATTTGAGTCCATGGCTATGATCTTCTGATGTGCATCTTGAAGAAGAAGATATAGGGTCATTGTTGCTTGCTGCATTTTGACAGCACAGTGAGCTAAATATATTTCATATTTTTCATTCAGGGGGCAGAGCTATTCTTCAATTCCTGCAGTCTCTTATTTTCTTGTTATGTTGGACCTCAGAAGCCTGCCACCACATTATTAATCTGCATATTTAAAATGACCCAATGCTGTTCTGCTTATTATGACATAATTAGAAAGCTTCCCCTCCCCTGTTAAATCAAACATTTTGCTGTGCATACACATTCGTGCTCTTTATCTACCTGCTGAGGTGGCTGCAGCTGGCTTACCACACAGCCTGGACTTGGAACCTTATCTCAAAACACACTTATGACATGCCTCCTCTCAGCAAAAATAGTGAGAGGCACACTGCTTGGTTTTTCCATTTTTCTTCCCTTGGTGGAGAAAAGACAGACAGCTGCCTGAAAGGAAGCATGCACACTTGATTTGAAAAGTCATGGCACAACAAAGGTGGGATGATGGCTTTTCCAACAAAAAAATGAGGGCTAGAGCAAAGAGCGGTAGGAGGTAAAGCTGTTACCGCATTATTACAGACTGATAAAGCTAATCACTGGAGGCTGACAGACGGACTTTATTTCCCCCTTTGGCTCTGTGGTGTTCAGAAATGTCTGAGCTGTTACCATGGTCACTGTGTGATCGTGGGGAAGTGTTGGGAGGAGTAAGCCAAGGCAAGATGTACACAAACACACATACACAGCCTTTTGACATGAAGTTGAATGATACTAAATGTTACTGCAGTTTTTTACATTTTCAACTTCTGGAGTGATCTTAAGAATGTCAGGTTTGTCTTCTTCTTGTTCTTCTTCTTTCTTCTTCTTCCACACCGCAACACCCTTTTTCATATAGGCCTACAGTATATTCTGCATCCTCCTCTATTACCAACTGCCCTCATGTCTTGATATCACTCAACCTTCTCTTGGGTCTTCCTCTAGCCCTCTTGCCTGGTAAGAGCAATCATCCTTCTACTAATATACTTACTATGTCTCCTCTGAACGTGTCCAAACAATTGAAGTATGGTCTCTGTAACTTTGTCTCGAAAACATTTAACCTTGGCTGTACCTCTGATGAGCCAATTTCTAATTTTACTGGTCATCCTGTTCAACCTGTTCTCTCCGAAAGAGACCTTCAACATCTTAATTTCCACTGTCTCTTAAGACGTACAACATGGCTCGCCTTATAAACCTTCCTTCTTCATCAAAGTAGAGACTCTTCTATCCCATAACACAATTGACATTTTCCTCCATCCATTCCAGTCTGCTTGGATCTGTTTTTTTAAATGTATTTTTTTTTAACTTTCTTTCGACACTCACCATTACTCTGGACCGTTGACCTGAGGTATTTGAAGTCTTCCACTCTTGCTATCTCTTCTCCCTGTAGCCTCAGTCTTCCCCGCCACCCCTCTCATTCATGAACATACTGTATATTCCAGTGACATGGGATTGAGATTCATTGCTGGTGAGACATATTAGTTGAGTCAGATTTACAAATTTGTGAGCCAAACAGTGCTGTAGTTGACATTAAATTAGCAGCCTGACATAAAAAAAATGTGAAAATAAAGAAAAAATAGATCATCATTCTTTACATATATTTAAAATTTGGAGTGATGCCTTTCCAGTGGTTTTGTTACAAAACAAATTCTTACAACTCTTTGTGATCGTTCAGTGTATACGAAACTGTAACTTTATTAGTCCCACAATGGGGAAATTTGCAATGTGTATGTTGTTAACTAAGGTATTCTGATCCGTCCATGTGTACTGACATTAATAAAAATGATAATTCCTTTTATAAATCCAAGAAAAACCCACAGTGGTCACAGAAATAACTTGAATCTAACAGAAGTAATAATAAATAAAAATGTCATGAAAATTAACCAATGAAAATCTTTTGAATTGTGTTGTGAAATGTGTGTCATCACGGAGTTGATCATGCTGTTTGGGCTCATCAGGGCACGTCATCTAGTCTTTCTAGAAAACCTGAAGTACACCTCTGAGTTTTTCCAGAAGATCATTATGAACTTGGATGGACCCAAGCTAAATGCAAAGCTACACCAGCTAAAAATCTAAGTTTTTTTTTCATAAGGGACAGTCAGGGTGTGTGCTCACAGTCCAAGACTGTCATCGAAGATGCTTTTCTAGTACTTAAAATGTGTTAATTCAAGATGCACTAAACTGTGTTATTATATGAGTGACTGGACTGAAAGGTGTTTTATACAACTACAAAGAAGCTTAAAAATGTAAGCATGTAAAGTTCAAAATGCATTTCCAAAGAATTTATTTTTATTTTGTGAGTTTTCAATAAGGCATGGTGGCCGACTGGTTAGAGCATCTGCCTCACAGTTCTGAGGACCTGGGTTCAATCCCCGTAGGTGTGAATGTGAGTGCGTCTGTGTGGAGTTTGCATGTTCTCCCCGTGCCTGCGTGGGTTTTCTCTGGGCACTCCGGTTTCCTCCCACATCCCAAAAACATGCATGGTAGGCTAATTGACAACTCTAAATTGCCCGCAGGTGTGAATGTGAGTGCGAATGGTTGTTTGTTTGTATGTGCCCTGCGATTGACTGGCAACCAGTTCATGGTGTACCCCGCCTCCTGCCCGAAGATAGCTGGGATAGGCTCCAGCACGCCCGCAACCCTAGTGAGGAGAAGCGGCTCAGAAAATGGATGGATGGAATTTTCAATAAAAACACATTTACCAGATTTTGTGTTGTGTGAAATAAATTGTTGGGAGGGTTGAATGCTAAAATAATTTATTTTAGACTATTTATAATAATTTGAGTTGGACTGATGTGAATCAATTTAGGCCACTAAATGTACTTATTTTACTTTGGCTGTATTTGATCAAAATGGGTGTGGTTGACTCAATTATATCCAATTACACGGAACTACTAAATTTGAGTTGGAGTTACACAAATAAAATGGATGGAAAACCTGCCCAAAATTTATTTGTGTTCATCCAATAAGTAATTTTTTTGAGTGTGGATAAAAATGATGGTACCCTTAACTTAATATTGTACACAACCTTTTGAAGCAATCACTGCAACCAAATGATTTCATTTTTTTTTTTTTTACTTTCAATGAGACTTCTGCACCTCTCAGCAGTTATTTTGGCCCATTCTTCATGAGCAAACTGCTCCAGTTGTCTCAGGTTTGAAGGGTGCTTTCTCCAGACGACATGTTTCAGCTCCTTCCACAGATCAGGGCTCATAGCATACCTGCCAACTACTCCGGTTTTACCGTAATGAGTTTGGTTTTATAAAACCCATTCCGGGTTTCGGCTGCATAGATAAAAAATGTTTTTTTTTTCATTTAGAAAATTACTTATAAAATTCCAATTCCTTAAAAAAAGTTTTGTTTGTTTGATCGCGAAAGAGCCATACCGAAATTTATAACAATGACAATCGGCACTGCTTTGTGATAACTTCATGTTGACCCATTCCAAATACAAGAGGCTATTCATATGTCCACTGCCAAGCACAAGGCACCATTGTTTCCAAAGTTGAGAGAATACGCAATTATGCAATCAACCCGAGAAAAATCGCAAACAATTGTGAAACTGAAAAGAAAATTACAGACTTTCTGTATAGAATATTTCAAAGCATATCCAGGAATAATTATTCATTCAAGAAAGGGCAAGCGGCCGCTCAGCTCCGGGAGTTCCCAACGTCGGTTGTGTGGCGGTGTCTCCAAAGCGACGTGGAACACTGCTGCTAACTAGCAGATGTGCAAGGTATGTCAGCCCCCTCACAAATGGGCAACACGGTGTTTATTCATTTGAAGTAGTACCACCCAAGTGATTATGTGGAAAGCATAAAAATGCGAGCACAGTCAGCAGGGACGTTTTGGACCCAAAATTCAGCCTGGGAATTTAGATGAAGAGGGCCCCGGCACAACGGATGACAGAATTTATTTTTTGCAACGAAGCCCCGAATACTAACCAATGAGCGGTGACTGTGATTTCAGGTTTCATCATTTTTGCTGTATACACTGTATGCATAATACAATTGCCTACCCAGTACGGCAGCTTTACACACAGCATCTCTACCGGTCTGGTTATTGCTGCTTCCTGTTCCATTCTCTTCCTTCTCCCCCAATAACACCACCACATCTTCCTCCTCCTCCCCGTTCTCCAAGACCAGCACAACCTCCTCACTACCACCATGGGGTCACCCAGTCCCTCAATAACCCCTGTTGTGACCTTCACCCCTGATGGTGCTGCTGCTAATCAGAATCAGAACACTTTTGAGACATAAAGACTTTCATGGGTGTGTGTTCCGGTTTTTGTCTTCCCCCTGTTTCACACACACCTGGTCCTGAGAGCATCTTCACCACCTGTGCCTTGTTCACCCTAATTACCCCTTGTATTTAACCTCGTGTCTCATTCTCTCTCGTCGCCAGTTCGTTGTACCTTGTCGTCGCGTTCCAGCATTCCTTGTTTCCACGTCACAGACTCACAGTAAGACTTGACCCTGTTCCGATTATCGACCTCGCCTTTTTGCCTCATGTTTTTGGATACTGTTGCCTTTCTTGGATTGCCTGCCTGTGTACTGACCTAGCAATAAAGGGTTGCTAGTTATCTTGTAAAGCCGGTACATTTTTATTTTTGTTTTTGTTTTGACAATTGTGCAAAAGATGCAGAGTCCTCTAGCACTTAGAGCAGTTCGAATGACTAATATTACAATAGTCCGGTGTGTCCATTGTGCAAAGGGCGCCGAGACTTCAAGCGAGTCGTATGATAGTCTGGGACAATGTTGATTGTGCAAATGTTGCAGATATTCCTCAGTCAGTGTGCAAATGGATCAGATGCTACTCTGGCATGAGTGGCCAGTATTGGTCAACAACATATATGCAAATAGTGCAGCGTGGTGCGACTACTACAGTGAGTGCACGAGCAATATATAAATAGCCCGACAGAAATGTGACAACAAACTCAAGACAAAAAGACAAAGCATTGCCAGCATGTTGCAATGGAATTGTAGGTTAGGTGTTTAAGAACTTGATTGCAAGAGGGAAGAAGCTGTTGGAATGTCTGCTAGTTCGAGTTTGCATTGATCGGTAGCGCCTACCTGAGGGAAGGAGCTGGAAGAGCTGGATGTGGAGGGTCCGAGAGGATTTTGCACGCTCTTGTCTTAGTTCTGGCAACGTGCAAGTCCTCAAGGGTGGGTAGGGGGGTACTGACAATCCTTTCAACAGTTTTGATTGTCCGTTGCAGTCGGAGTTTGTCCTTTTTTGTAGCAGCACCAAACCAGACTGTGATGGAAGAACACAGGACTGATTTGATGACCGCTGTGTAGAACTGCCTCAGCAGCTCCTGTGGCAGGCTGTGCTTTCTCAGAAGCCGCAGGAAGTACATCTTCTGTTGGGCCTTTTTGAGGACGGAGTTGATGTTGATCGCCCACTTTAGGTCCTGAGAGACTGTAATTCCCAGGAACTTGAAGGTCTCGTCTGACACAAGGCAGCTGGACAGCGTGAGGGGCAGCTGTGGCGAAGGATGCCTCCTGAAGTCTACGATCATCTCTACAGTCTTGAGCGTGTTCAGCTCCAGGTTGTGTTGGCCGCACCACAGCTCCAGCCGCTCCACTTCCTGTCAATATGCAGACTCGTTACCATCCTTGATGAGGCCCATGGCAGTGGTGTCATCTGCAAACTTCAGGAGTTTGACAGCCAGGTGCGTTGAGGTGCAGTCGTTCGTATAGAGAGAGAAGAGCAGCGGAGAGAGGTCAAAACCTTGGGGCGCTCCAGTGCTGATGCTGTGTTTGGATGAGGTGGCCTCCCCCAGCCTCACCTGTTGTGTCCTGCCTGTCAGGAAGCTGTAAATCCACTGGCATATGGCAGGTGAGATGCTGAGCTGGAGAAGCTTGGAGGAAAGGAGTTCAGGGATGATGGTGTTGAAAACTGAGCTGAAGTCCACGAACAGGATCCTTGCGTAGGTCCCTGCACGGTCGAGGTGTTCTAGGATGAAGTGCAGTCCCAGGTTGACTGCATCATCTGCAGACCTGTTTGCTCGGTAGGCAAACTGCAGGGGGTCCAGCAGGGGGCCTGTGATGCTCTTGAGGTGGTCCAGCACGAGACGTTCAAAGGACTTCATGACCACAGATGTCAAGGCGACAGGCCTGTATTCATTTAGACACGAGATTGCAGGTTTCTTGTTGACTGGAATGATAGTGGAGTGTTTGAAACAGGATGGTACTTCGGACAGTTCCAGAGATCTATTGAAGATCTGAGTGAAGACTGGAGCGTGCTGGTCTTTGCAGACTTTGAGGCAGGATGGGGACACATGGTCTGGGCCTGACGCTTTGTTAATCTTTTGTTGTTTGTAATAATAATAATAATAATAATAATAGGAGTTATGTTCCCACCGGGGCCCCCCACTGGAGCCAGGCCTGGTGGTGGGGCTCGAAGGCGAGCGCCTGGTGGCCGGGCCTGCACCCATGGGGCCCGGCCGGGCACAGCCCGAAAGGGTAACGTGGGTCCCCCTTCCCATGGGCTCACCACCTGTGGGAGGGGCCATAGGGGTCGGGTGCAGTGTGAGCTAGGCGGTGGCCGAAGGCGGGGACCTTGGCGATCCGATCCCCGGCTACAGAAGCTGGCTCTAGGGACGTGGAATGTCACCTCTCTGGCAGGGAAGGAGCCCGAGCTGGTGTGTGAGGTCAAGAAGTTCCGACTCGATATAGTCGGACTCGCCTCCACACACACCTGGGGCTCTGGTACCAGTCCTCTCGAGAGGGGTTGGACTCTCTTCCACTCTGGAGTTGCCCATGGTGAGAGGCGCCGGGCAGGTGTGGGTATACTTATTGCCCCCCGGCTCGGCGCCTGTACGTTGGGGTTCACCCCGGTGGACGAGAGGGTAGCCTCCCTCCGCCTTCGGGTGGGGGGACGGGTCCTGACTGTTGTTTGTGCCTATGCACCAAACAGCAGTTCAGAGTACCCACCCTTTTTGGAGTCCTTGGAGGGGGTGCTGGAGAGCGCTCCCGCTGGGGACTCCATTGTTCTGTTGGGGGACTTCAATGCTCACGTGGGCAATGACAGTGAGACCTGGAAGGGCGCGATTGGGAGGAACGGCCCCCCCCGATCAGAACCCAAGCGGTGTTCTGTTATTGGACTTCTGTGCTCGTCACGGATTGTCCATAACGAACACCATGTTCAAGCATAAGGGTGTCCACACGTGCACTTGGCACCAGGACACCCTAGGTCGCAGTTCGATGATCGACTTTGTGATCGTGTCATCGGACTTGCGGCCGCATGTCTTGGACACTCGGGTGAAGAGAGGGGCGGAGCTGTCAACTGATCACCACCTGGTGGTGAGTTGGCTCCGATGGTGGGGGAAGATGCCGGTCCGACGTGGCAGGCCCAAACGTATTGTGAGGGTCTGCTGGGAACGTCTGGCAGAATCCCCTGTCAGAAGGAGTTTCAACTCCCACCTCCGACAGAACTTTGCTCATGTTCCGGGGGAGGCGGGGGACATCGAGTCCGAGTGGACCATGTTCCGCGCCTCCATTGCTGAGGCGGCCGACCGGAGCTGTGGCCGTAAGGTGGTCGGTGCCTGTCGTGGCGGCAATCCCCGAACCCGTTGGTGGACACCAACGGTGAGGGATGCCGTCAAGCTGAAGAAGGAGTCCCATCGGGCCTTTTTGGCCTGTGGGACTCCTGAGGCAGCTGATGGGTACCGGCTGGCCAAGCGGAATGCAGCTCTGGTGGTCGCTGAAGCAAAAACCCGGGCATGGGAGGAGTTCGGTGAGGCCATGGAGAAAGACTTCCGGACGGCTTCGAGGAAATTCTGGTCCACCATCCGACGTCTCAGGAGAGGAAAGCAGTGCACCACCAACACTGTGTATAGTGGGGATGGGGCGCTGCTGACCTCGACTCGGGACGTTGTGAGTCGGTGGGGAGAATACTTCGAAGACCTCCTCAATTCCACCGACACGCCTTCCCATGGGGAAGCAGAGTGTGGGTTCTCTGAGGCGGGCTCTCCTATCTCTGGGTTTGAGTTCACCGAGGTAGTTAAAAAGCTCCTCGGTGGCAGGGCCCCGGGGGTGGATGAGATTCGCCCGGAGTTCCTAAAGGCTCTGGATGTTGTGGGGCTGTCCTGGTTGACACGCCTCTGCAACATCGCGTGGACATCGGGGACAGTGCCTCTGGATTGGCAGACTGGCGTGGTGGTCCCCCTTTTTAAGAAGGGGGACCGGAGGGTGTGTTCCAACTACAGGGGGATCACACTGCTCAGCCTCCCTGGTAAGGTCTATTCAGGGGTGCTGGAGAGGAGGGTCCGTCGGGAAGTCGAATCTCAGATTCAGTAGGAGCAGTGTGGTTTTCGTCCTGGCCGTGGAACGGCAGGGTCCTCGAGGGTGCATGGGAGTTCGCCCAACCAGTCTACATGTGTTTTGTGGACTTGGAGAAGGCGTTCGACCGTGTCCCTCGGGGAGTCCTGTGGAGAGTGCTTCGGGAGTATGGGGTACCGAACCCCCTGATATGGGCTGTTCGGTCCCTGTACGACCGGAGTCAGAGTTTGGTCCGCATATCCGGCAGTAAGTCGGACTCGTTCCCGGTGAGGGTTGGACTCCGCCAAGGCTGCCCTTTGTCGCCGATTCTGTTCATAACTTTTATGGACAGAATTTCTAGGCGCAGCCGAGGCGTAGAGGGGGTCCGGTTTGGTGGCCTCAGTATTGCATCTCTGCTTTTTGCAGATGATGTGGTTCTGTTGGCTTCATCAAGCCGTGACCTCCAACTCTCATTGGAGCAGTTCGCAGCCGAGTGTGAAGCGGCTGGGATGAGAATCAGCACCTCCAAATCTGAGACCATGGTCCTCAGTCGGGAAAGGGTGGCATGCCATCTCCAGGTCGGGGATGAGATCCTGCCCCAAGTGGAGGAATTCAAGTATCTTGGGGTCTTGTTCACGAGTGAGGGAAGAATGGAACGGGAGATCGACAGGCGGATCGGTGCAGCGTCTGCAGTGATGCGGACTTTGTATCGGTCCGTTGTGGTAAAGAAAGAGCTAAGCCGAAAGGCGAAGCTCTCAATTTACCGGTCGATCTTCGTTCCTATCCTCACCTATGGTCATGAGCTGTGGGTCGTGACCGAAAGAACAAGATCCCGGATACAAGCGGCCGAAATGAGTTTCCTCCGCAGGGTGTCCGGGCTCTCCCTTAGAGATAGGGTGAGAAGCTCGGTCATCCGGGAGGATCTCAGAGTAGAGCCGCTACTCCTCCGCATTGAGAGGAGCCAGATGAGGTGGCTGGGGCATCTGATTCGGATGCCTCCCGGACGCCTCCCTGGTGAGGTGTTCCGGGCATGTCCCACCGGGAGGAGACCCCGGGGACGACCCAGGACGCGCTGGAGAGACTACATCCTTCGGGAACGCCTCGGGATCCCCCCGGAAGAGCTGGATGAAGTGGCTGGGGAGAGGGTAGTCTGGGCGTCCCTGCTGAAGCTATTGCCCCCGCGACCCGACCCGGATAAGCGGTAGAGAATGGATGGATGGATGGAGGAGTTATGTTCTTAATACACGAAAGCAATCCATGTAAGAAAATGCCATAAATCACACACACACACACACACACACTTATGCAAGCACACGCACACACACACACACACGTACACAAACACACACGCACGCACGCACAGTTGGAGGGTTTACGATTTCTTGTATCAGAATCCCCTACTTGAGCCGTCACCTTGTCGTGGTGGAGGGGTTTGTGTGTCCCAGTGATCCGAGGAGCTAAGTTGTCTGGGGCTTTATGCCCCTGGCAGGGTCACCCATGACAAACAGGTCCTTGGTGAGGGACCAGACAAAGCACGGCTCAAAGACCCCTAATGATGACGACAAACAATGGATTTCGTTTTCCCTTGCCCGGACGCGGGTCACCGGGGTCCCCCACTGGAACCAGGCCTGGTGGTGGGGCTCGAAGGCGAGCGTCTGGTGGCCGGGCCTGCACCCATGGGGCCCGGTCGGGCACAGCCCGAAAGGGTAACGTGGGTCCCCCTTCCCATGGGCTCACCACCTGTGGGAGGGGCCATAGGGGTCGGGTGCAGTGCAAGCTGAGCGGTGGCCGAAGGCGGGGACCTTGGGGATTCGATCCCCGGCTACAGAAGCTGGCTCTAGGGACGTGGAATGTCACCTCTCTGGCAGGGAAGGAGCCCGAGCTGGTGTGTGAGGTCAAGAAGTTCCGACTAGATATAGTCGGACTCGCCTCCACACACAGCTTGGGCTCTGGTACCAGTCCTCTCGAGAGGGGTTGGACTCTGCTTTTACTGCTTTTTTACATAATGGCCAGGGGACTACAGATGAAAACTAGCCTTCTGGCTAATTCTGGCTTTTTTAACCATGTGTTTTATGAAATTGCATTGTCCCCTTTCAAAAATAAACTGATAAACTGAAACTCTCTTCCACTCTGGAGTTGCCCACGGTGAGAGGCGCCGAGCAGGTGTGGGTATACTTATTGCCCCCCCGGCTCGGCGCCTGTACGTTGGGGTTCACCCCGGTGGACGAGAGGGTAGCCTCCCTCTGCCTTCGGGTGGGGGGATGGGTCCTGACTGTTGTTTGTACCTATACACCAAACAGCAGTTCAGAGTACCCACCCTTTTTGGAGTCCTTGGAAGGGGTGCTGGAGAGCTCTCCCGCTGGGGACTCCATCGTTCTCCTAGGGGACTTCAATGCTCACATGGGCAATGGGAGTAAGACCTGGAAGGGGCGTGATTGGGAGGAACGGCCCCCCCGATCAGAACCCGAGCGGCGTTCTGTTATTGGACTTCTGTGCTCGTCACGGATTGTCCATAACGAACACCATGTTCAAGCATAAGGGTGTCCACACGTGCACTTGACACCAGGACACCCTAGGTCGCAGTTCGATGATCGACCTTGTGGTCGTGTCATCGGACTTGCGGGCGCATGTCTTGGACACTCGGGTGAAGAGAAGGGAGGAGCTGTCAACTGATCACAACCTGGTGGTGAGTTGGCTCCGATGGTGGGGGAAGATGACGGTCCGACGTGGCAGGCCCAAACGTATTGTGAGGGTCTGCTGGGAACGTCTGGCAGAATCCCCTGTCAGAAGGAGTTTCAACTCCCACCTCCGACAGAATTTTGCTCATTTTCCGGGGGAGTCGGGGGACATCGAGTCCGAGTGGACCGTGTTCCGCGCCTCCATTGCTGAGGCGGCCAACCGGAGCTGGGGCCATAAGGTGGAGGCAATCCCCGAACCTGTTGGTGGACACCAACGATGAGGGATGCCGTCAAGCTGAAGAAGGAGGCCTTTTTGGCCTGTGGGACTTCTGAGTCAGCTGATGGGTACTGGCTGGCCAAGCGGAATGCAGCTCTGGTGGTCGCTGAAGCAAAAACTCGGGTATTGGAGGAGTTCGGTGAGGCCATGGAGAAAGACTTCCAGACGGCTTCGAGGAAATTCTGGTCCACCATCCGGCGTCTCAGGAGAGGAAAGCAGTGCACCACCAACACTGTGTATAGTGGGGATGGGGCGCTGCTGACCTCGACTCGGGACGTTGTGAGTCGGTGGGGAGAATACTTCGAAGATCTCCTCAATTCCACCGACACGCCTTCCCATGAGGAAGCAGAGTGTGGGTTCTCTGAGGCGGGCTCTCCTTTCTCTGGGTTTGAGGTCACCGAGGTAGTTAAAAAGCTCCTCGGTGGCAGGGCCCCGGGGGTGGATGTGATTCGCCCGGAGTTGGAGTCGGAGCTGAGGATGTTGTGGGGCTGTACTGGTTGACACGCCTCTGCAACATCGCGTGGACATCGAGGACAGTGCCTCTGGATTGGCAGACTGGGGTGGTGTTCCCCCTTTTTAAGAAGGGGGACCGGAGGGTGTGTTCCAATTACAGGGGGATCACACTCCTCAGCCTCCCTGGTAAGGTCTATTCAGGGGTGCTGGAGAGGAGGGTCCGTCAGGAAGTCGAATCTCAGATTCAGAAGGAGCAGTGTGGTTTTCCTCCTGGCCGTGGAACAGTGGACCAGCTCTACACCCTCGGCAGGGTCCTCGAGGGTGCATGGGAGTTCGCCCAACCAGTCTACATGTGTTTTGTGGACTTGGAGAAGGCGTTCCACCATGTCCCTCGGGGAGTCCTGTGGGGGGTGCTTCGGGAGTTTGGGGTACCGAACCCCCTGATATGGACTGTTCGGTCCCTGTATGACCGGAGTCAGAGTTTGGTCCGTATATCCGGCAGTAAGTCGGACTCGTTCCCGGTGAGGGTTGGACTCCGCCAAGGCTGCCCTTTGTCGACGATTCTGTTCATAACTTTTATGGACAGAATTTCTAGGCGCAGCCGAGGCGTAGAGGGGTTCCGGTTCGGTGGCCTCAGTATTGCATCTCTGCTTTTTGCTGATGATGCGGTTCTGTTGGCTTCACCAAGCTGTGCGCTCCAACTCTGACTGGAGCAGTTCGCAGCACAGTGTGAAGCGGCTGGGATGAGAATCAGCACCTCCAAATCTGAGACCATGGTTGTCAGTCGGAAAAGGGTGGCATGTCCTTTCCAGGTCGGGGATGAGATCCTGCCCCAAATGGAGGAGTTCAAGTATCTTGGGGTCTTGTTCACGAGAGAGGGAAGAATGGAACGGGAGATTTACAGGTGGATCGGTGCAGCGTCCACAGTGATGCGGACTTTGTATCGGTCCGTTGTGGTAAAGAAGGAACTAAGACGAAAGGCGAAGCTCTCAATTTACCGGTCGATCTACGTTCCTACCCTTACCTATGGGCACGAGCTGTGGGTCGTGACCGAAAGAACAAGATCCCGGATACAAGCGGCCGAAATGAGTTTCCTCCGCAGGGTGTCTGGGCTCTCCCTTAGAGAGAGGGTGAGAAGCTCGGTCATCTGGGAGGATCTCAGAGTAGAGCCGCTGCTCCTCCACATCGAGAGGAGCCAGATGAGGTGGCTGGGGTATCTAATTCGGAGGCCTCCCGGACGCCTCCCCGGTGAGGTGTTCCGGGCACGTCTCACCGGGAGGAGAACCCGGGGGTAACCCAGGACACACTGGAGAGACTACGTCCTTCGGCTGGCCTGGGAACGCCTCGGGATCCCCCCGGAAGAGCTGGATGAAGTGGCTGGGGAGAGGGAAGTCTGGGCGTCCCTGCTAATGCTACTGCCCCCGCGACCCGACCCGGATAAGCGGTAGAAAATGGATGGATGGATGGATGTATCAGAATAATCCCGGTTATTTGGTCACATATCAAATATGTAAGTATACCTTAATTGCTTAAAGTGTAAATTACAAAGTCAGGTCACAGAGACTTGATCATTTTCTGATGGTGAGCAACAACAAGAATCAATAATGCTTGCAATATATAAGGACTAAAGTATTTAACAATTTTATATACCAAATCATTTGCATAACAAATGCATGGTCTGCTAGGTCGAACATTTTGCCATTCTCCCACTGTGCCCACCTGTAGTTGTGCTGCTGGATCCTTCCTCCACTGAAAAGATCCGTCAGCTTTGCACATTTTGGTTCACATCTGGTGTGGGCGTAGGGGGGCGTAGACGACCGGTTTCTGATTCTGTGGAAACTCCATCGCTGTAAATTGTGTTTAATGCGGTCTCTCTTCTCTACCTCCTTTCTACAGGTGACAAAGATGTTAGCTGTATTGGTGATCCTATTCGCTCTGCTGTGGATGCCCTATCGAACACTAGTTTTGATCAACTCTTTTGTGTCCACACCCTATCTGGATTCCTGGTTCCTATTATTTTGTCGGACCTGCATCTATGCCAACAGTGCAATCAACCCTGTGATATACAATGCCATGTCTCAGAAGTTTCGCTCAGCATTTCGTGGGCTGTACCACTGCAAGCAGCAAGAGGGAAAGCAGAGGACATTGTCAGCCATTCCTGCCGGCATCAGTACGACCCGTGACCCACCTAATAATATTAGTGGACCCAATGAAGAAACCAAAAGAGCCATTGTAAATATTGCTTCAGATTTAAGCACAAAACATAATGGAAATGGTCATCAAGCGACAAAGGTGATCAATGGCGACAAAGCAGACAATTTTATCAGATCAGCAGCTTATTGTTTAGATGTCAGTTCCATTGACATGTCCCTGCTAAGTGATGTGAAAGGGTCGCCATCAAACGATAACCAAGTTCATGTTCCTGACGCATAAAAAAAAAAACTCAGCTGGATGCTACGGTAATATATCGATGGGTAATGATTCATATACATTTGAAATACCCTTCTCCTGATTGATATAGAGTGGGTACAGAAAGTATTCAGACCCCCTTAAATGTTTCACTCTTTATTATATTGCAGCCATTTGCTAAAATAATTTAAGTTCATTTTTTTCCTCATTACCCCATATTGACAAAAAAAAAAACGGAATTATTGAAATATTTGCAGATGTATTAAAAAAGAAAAACTGAAATATCACACAGCCATAAGCCCGACTGGTGGAGAGCTGCAGTGATGGTTGACTTTCTAGAACTTTCTCCCATCTCCCGACTGCATCTCTGGAGCTCAGCTGCAGTGATCTTCGGGTTCTTCTTTACCTCTCTCACCAAGGCTCTTCTCCCCCGATTGCTCAGTTTGGCCGGACGGCCAGCTCTGAAGGGTTCTGGTTGTCCCAAACGTCTGTTCGGTCCCTGTACAACCGGTGTCAGAGTTTGTACGCTGGAGAGACTATGTCTCTCGGCTTGACTCAGAAGAGCTGGAGGAAGTGACTGGGGAGAGGGAAGTCTGGGCTTCCCTGCTGAAGCTACTGCCCCCGTGACCTGACCTCGGATAAGCGGAAGACAATGGATGGATGGAATTTTTTTTTTACGCCTGTTAGCTATTTTGGGAATGAAATCATTGTTGGGTGCCCAGCAGAAGCAGAGAGCTGTTATTTAATTTCTTGCTTTGGAAAGTGGAACAACCATTGAACATTTTCAAAATGTTGACAAAATGTGTATGGGGAAGCTGTAATAGGCTACAGTACAGTCAAAAAGTGGGTGTCCAGGATCAAAGGCGTAGAACAAGACCCTGCTTTGAGTGATCTTGCGTGACCTCCGTAACAAGAAAAGGATCGGCAGACCATCTTTAGCTAGGCAACGTTAAGAGAAGATCATATGCCCCTTGTCCATTGTACCGGTTCTACCCCCAACCAGCATTGCCGATTTTGAATCGCTGTCTTAACTTCACCGTAGTTAAGTTTTCCCTCACAGGAAAACACATTTCCAGGCTTAGCGAGCCGCACCGACGCGCCGCATCAAGCCATTTAAAAATAGTATATAAAGCATCAAATATTATGTTTTACATCAATACTGCGATTGGCTGGCGACCATTTCAGGGTGTACCCCGCCTCACGCCGTAAAATAGCTGGGATTGTCTCCAGCACGCCCGTGACCCTAGTGCGGATAAGCGGTACTGAAAATGGATGGATGGACATCATTACTTAACTATATTCATAATGTATAATGTACCTGTGGATGAAAAAGAAAAGCTTGTGACCAGAATGTACACGAACGTACGTACACGCTGGGTACGTTCAAATGAATAAAGCCAGCAAGCCTCCTTTCAAATATCCACACTCTCATTTTTATTCTCACCAACACCCTCTCTCTTTAGCAACCTCCTTCTTCCTTAACTATTAATCTATCCTTTTATTGTTTAAGGAATGTAATTAAGATACCGAATACACAGCATCAAACACCTATACAGGCTCGCCGGCAATACACTTGTGCAATCGCTCTGTGCGGGGATGCGTCGGCAACTCTACACGATGGGCCGGTCCATTCGGGTCCGACCACGTCGTGCAGTCTGCGGCAGGCTTAAAGCAGCTTTTGTTCTGTGGTCGACTGAGGAGGTGCGGGCATTTTTGTCCATAATGGCAGAAGATGAAATCCAGTGAGATGGAAGGCGCAACAAGAAATGAGTGCGTCACCTTCTTCTTGATCCCGCTCCAGTCCCTCCCACTTTTGATGGGTGCATGTTGTAAATGAAAAGCAACGGAGGCCAGGCTGGGCCAAGCGAGGCCGGGGCAGAGCGGGGCCAGGCCATTCTGGAACTTGTAACGGGAAAGCGGCAATAGAGTCACCATTGATGACATCACCATCATGTGTTATCATTGATGACATAACCCTACCCCCCATACACATTTTGCAACCTTTTGAAAAGGTTTAGTTGTGGTTCCTCTTCCAAAGCAAGAAAGTCAATCACAGCTCTCTGCTTCTGACGGGCATCCAACAATGACATCAGTCCCAAAATGGCTAACAGGAAGAGGACAGGCTTACACTAAACTTTTAAAAAGTAAAAGCGTGAAAATTTCGGGAAAAAAAATCAATTATTAGTTGTTTTCATTAATTTCGGTTCATTCCTGTTTTGTACTGAGCTGATCTGGATCCCTTTTTGCGGCTCTCTTTCACATCAAGAAGTTGATATACATTGCTTTTACTCTTTACTATGCTTCCTCTGATGTTCATTGCATGTTTTCCAGCTCAGCCTTGGTCTACACAAGATCCAGTGATTAAATCAACCGCTCTCAGGAGTCTCTCAGCTGACACAGTCGATGGCCGGCTGTATTAGCAGGTAACGCGCTACAGTGATTTTGATGTCACTTCTGGTATACAGCTGATAATGATTTTGCCCAACATGATGCCGCCCCTTATGTTGATAAATCATTCTGTTTAATCAGAGTTGTGTTATGACCAGTGCTGGCACATCCAGTACAATATAAGATTCTTGCTTTTAATTTTTCGGGGGTTTAGTTCCGAAACATACAATCTAGGGCAGGCCAAAGTAAATGCATGTGCTATTCTTTTAGAGGCTTTTATCATGTTTAAAACAAGGTCACGACTGAAAGATGCCTGCTAGACCAACCTGTTTCTCTGTAATGAGCGTTACCAAAATAGTATTTAATTGTGCTCTAGCTAACAATAGAGGTTGTGGATAGAGTATATTTTTGGTTGATGCTTAATCCATTCAGCAATTTATGTATTCACTAGTTTGAATAAACATTCTTTATGAAGCTATGGAATCCATTCCTTAGGGAAACGAAATGTTTTAATGTGTTAGAAGAATATAAACAGCTTTTATGAAGTTCTTTAAGAACACTGCCAGGAAAAAAAAATATATTATTCCTTTTCTTTTTCTGTTCTGTTCTTGATCTCGTATTATAATTATAATATTTAGTGTTGCCTGTTATGTGATTGGGTACTTTTACATCACTTTTCCTATCCATCCCGCCCAAAAATGTGTATTTGTTTGTTTGGCCTTAAAATAATGTATGATTATACTATCTGTATAGCAAGCAACTGTTCATGCTGATACAGACTGAAATAAGGCATGAATCTACACAAAAACTTACAATGTCACTGACAGTCAAATTCAATATTTGATCCAATATTTATAGCATTTCAGTTCTAACTTTGTCAAGCTGCTGTTTTTTCCATTGACCATTAAATTTTTTATTTTATTTTATTGTAACTTGCCCTATTTGGCGGTTCGGTCAAGCAGAATGGAGAATCTGTATCCCTTTTGTGCCAGAAAAGCTTTACTGTGCAACAGAGGATTTAGGATGTTTTTATACTGCCACAGTGGTTCTTTGTAATATGATGGATATTTATTGAAAATAGGTCACTGATGGTGTAGTGGTACACTCGCCTGACTTTGGTGCAGGCAGCGTGGGTTCAGTTCCCACTCAGTGACGGTGTGAATGTGAGTGTGGATGGTTGACTGTGTCTATATGTGCCCTGCGACTGACTGGCGACCAGTTCAGGGAGTAGTCCGCCTTTCGCCTGAAGTCAGCTGGGATAGGGTCCAGTGCCCCGTGACCCTATCCAGGATAAGCGGTGTTGAAAATGGATGGATGGATGGATTTATTGAAAATTTCAGTCGCACAGAACAAGGTCTTAAAGAGGAGGGACCGAAAAGAAAAAGGAGAGGACAAAGAGAAAATAACCACACACACACACACAAAAAGACAACACCAGCTATAGGAATCTAAACCAAACAAAGGATTATATGCATAACAGTGTTACATTGGATTCAAGTTTTCCACAGGACAGTAGTGCTACACCCTGTGAGGGAAGAACAGGACAATGTAGGACAGGACAGGAGGGGAAGAGAGCAGGACAAGGGTAGAGGAGTGTGGTGTGAGTGGCTATGTACATTCTTAACATCTGTAGAAATGGAGTGCAAGTGAGGGGACATCACAAGAAGTTTGCAATATCACAAAAGTTGTTTATGGCAATGAGGGGCTTGCTCCACACCAAGCAACTAAGTCCCAAGGGTGTGTGTCTGTGAACACATGCAAGGGAATTGACACCATCTTGCATGCACAATAAACATCAGAGGTGGAATTGCTGTGCCAGCACAATGGGGACAGAGGAACCCCACCCCACCCAGCCAACAAGGGAGGGCGGGCCCAGCGGCCCCCCCGAAAACGGCCTGGTCGAAAAAAACACCCACACCAAGGTATCCGCGGCGGTCCACCTGACCCACCGAAGCACCATTACATTTAGTTCATAAGTTAGGACTGCATTGTAAAAACAGCCCCTTATAGTGTAAAGTCTTTCTGAGTTGGTAATTTGTAAGTTTTGAAGTTTTGAGTCTCAGACTGTATTTCGGAAAATTTGTGTTTAGAGGGAAAAATGTAAAATATTATTTTAATTAAAATAATCTATGGAGAGAATTGCAAAATGCCTGTAATGAAATGTCAGACCTGATTACATTTTGTGTGATACAAATATGTATTGTGTATTGCTTTATTGACATCATTTAAAAGTCTGGGTTTCACAAGCTGAAGCGTTTATCAGCTGTGATAATCTGCCCTGGAAAGCTGCTTTTGTTGTATGGTATGTTCAATGCATTGTAAATATCTATATTTGAATATTTTGTGTTTTAAATTGACTTTATTCCTCCAATCTCTTTTAAATATTGTACTTGCAATTTGTGCATGCATAGAAACTTCTTCTCATTGAACCAATGTCAATAAATAGTGCAGGGAATCTCTTGGTCACAGCTCATTTCTAAATAAGTAAATACTGCTCAAAAGAAGCAGGAACTGATTGGCAATTAGTAAAACAATCCATACAAGATAATTGTTTTGTCTGTGGTGGGCACAGATAATTTCCTTCTTCTCCATGAGGTGGTGTCTGCAGCTCTCAGAAGTGGCTCAGTTAGGGCCATATTCTCCCGTTCACGCACAAGTCCTTTTTTACACGCATGGGCTTATGCACTTTTCATTTAAGCATATTCTCATGTCTAGACATCCATCGTACATAAGTTGTTAATAAACGAGGAAACACCAAAGAGGTGTGATTCATGGACAATGGAGGCTGGCTCAAAATGATCGAAGCATGGACTTTTCCATATACTTGTGAATGTCATTGAAATCCGCAAAAAGATAAATTACAAATGAAATATGAAAATGCCTTATATAGCAGATGTTTAGTCGGCCAGTCAGCACGTGCAGACCAGTCTGGCTGAACTTACACTTTGAACTTTTTTTTTTTTTTTAACTCAATACAAAATAAATCCATCCATCCATATTCTGAACCGCTTATCCTCACCAGGGTTGCAAGTGTGCTGGTGCCTATCAGAGCAGACTTTAGGGTGAGAGGCAGGGTACACCCAGAGCTGGTCTCCAGCAGATCACAGGGCACATATAAACAAGCAACCATTCACAGTCAGATTCACAACTACAGTCTATTTAGAGTCTTCAATTAACCTACCATGCATGTTCTTGGAATGTTGGAGGCAAGCGAAGTACCCAAAGACAACCTATGCAGGCACCGGAGAACATGCAAACCCCATACAGGAAGGCCGGATTTGAACCCAGAGTCTGTATCTGCCTTGAAGATGCGTAAAAGACAGACATCAGTCAATGGGAGAATCTGTGCAGCCAGAAAAGCGTGTGACTGCCCAACTTGTCCCTCTTATGCACATAGGAGAATAACACTGTATTGTGAGTAATTGCTACAATCACAGAACAAAGACGATCATTCACAACCAGGCTAGCCAAGTGGCTGCCTGATATGGTGAAGATAGGGGTGTGAGAGGTATTGTGTTAACTGCCGCATCTCGTTAACAGGCATAGGATATTATAAGCTTCACATTGTTTGTTTTGGGGAAAAAAACATGGTAATAGTTTTTTATTTCTTCATTTTTGTTTCTTTATTTTCTGAATAATACAGCAGGCACTGCACAGCTACCAGTTACTTTAATTCACTGCCAGTCCTCCATGTTAACATGGATATTTGAATTCAACAGCCGTCAATGGCAGTGAATGAGTAAAAGAAGCTGGCCGACTGGCTGCAAACGGTAAAAAATTAGGTGTTGGCCTAACGTTAAAATAGAAAGGTGTAACTATTTCCACTGATATTTTCAAGTCAGGCTGCACGTGTCCGACTGGTTAGAGCGTCTGCCTCACAGTTCTGAGGAGCGGGGTTCAATCCCGCCTGTGTGGAGTTTGCATGTTCTCCCTGTGCCTGCGTGGGTTTTCTCCGGGCACTCCGGTTTCCTCCCACATCCCAAAAACATGCATGGTAGGTTAATTGACAACTCTAAATTGCCCGTAGGTGTGAATGGGAGTGCGAATGGTTGTTTGTTTGTATGTGCCCTGCGATTGGCTGGCAACCAGTTCAGGGTGTACCTCGCCTCCTGCCCGATGATAGCTGGGATAGGCTCCAGCATGCCACCGACCCTAGTGAGGAGAAGCGACAATGGATGGATGGATGGATTTTCAAGTCATTTCAATTCAACTAGTGTTGAGTACATGCCAGAAGACTTATCTAGCTAAGTAGAGATAAATTGACTAATATTGTGGAAATTGTTCCTTTCCTTCACTCTTTAGCTTGGACTTTCTGTTGCTTGGTTGATTGTTGATTTACTTGTATACACTAAACTAAACAGTGAGTTGGAATTTTAAACAAATACTTCTAAAATCTTTTTTGCTATAAACACCATAACAATAGATTTGAAATGAAACAAACAAGATGTGCTTTCACTGCAGACTTTCAGCTTTAATTTGAGGGTATTTACATCCAAATCAGGTGAGCAGTGTTGCAATTACAAGTTTATATATGTGCCCCCCACTTTTTAAGGGACCAAAAGTAAATTAACAATAATAAATCAAAGCTTCATTTTTTTACTACTTTGTTGTAAATCCTTTGCAGTCAATTACAACCTGAAGTCTGGAATGCACAGACATCACCAGGCATCTATTGCAACTGTCTT
Organism: Phyllopteryx taeniolatus; assembly: GCF_024500385.1. Classification (NCBI taxonomy): domain Eukaryota; kingdom Metazoa; phylum Chordata; class Actinopteri; order Syngnathiformes; family Syngnathidae; genus Phyllopteryx; species Phyllopteryx taeniolatus. The sequence goes on along the minus strand of NC_084506.1, from coordinate 813,203 downwards.
CAGTTCCTGCTTGTTCTTGGGACATATTGCCTTCGATTTTGTCCTCTGCGAGTGAAATGCATGCTCAATGGGATTCAGGTCAGCTGATTGACTTGGCAATTGCCTAACATTCCACTTCTTTGCCTTGAAAAACTGTTTGGTTGCTTTCGCAGTGTGCTTCGGGTCATTTGTCCATCTGCATTGTGAAGCGCCATCCAATGAGTTCAAAAGCATTTGGCTGAATATGTGGAGATAATATTGCCCGAAATGCTTCAAAAAGAATCTTGATGCGTTTGTCAGCTGTCACATAATCAATAAAGACAAGGGAACTGGTTCCATTGGCAGCCATACATGCCCATGACACCCACGCACTACCATCACCATACTTTACTGATGAGCTGGTAGTCAGGGACCATAAATATTGGGAAATCAACACAATTCTCATCCTTTTGGCTCTACAGACCACCACAATGGATTTGAAATGAAACGAACAAGATGTGCTTTAACTGCGTTAATTTGAAGTATTTACATTCAAATCAGGTGAACACTGTAGGAATTACAACAGCTTATATATATGCCTCCCATTTTTTTTTTCAAGGGACCACAAATAATGAGACAACTGGCTGCTCAACTGTTCCATGGCCAGGTGTGCATACAGTATACGGCTGCCAATGGAACTTCTGATCATGTGACTGCTGAAAAAAAGCAATGTTTCAGGCAAACTTATTCATTCATATTTAGCTAAATACTTCAGGACCCATTGTCCTTCATAAAAGTAGCACTTGATAAAGGTACCATAACCCAAAGTGACTCAGCAAAAAAATCTCAGTTATGTTTGACTCAACTTTCTCCGTATTAAATGCACATTAAGAACATTTCCAGAACTGTGTTTTTTTTCATCCCCTCAATATGGCCAAGAGATGGCCCATTTTATCCGTTAATGATGCAGATATTATAGTTCATGCATTTGTTACGTCTAGCCTTGACTATTTTAACGTGCTACTTTCTGGTCTTCTCATGTCAAGTATCAAAAGACTGCAGCGAGTACAAAATGCTGCAATAAGACTTGAGGAGGACAGAAAATTTTATATTACATTTTTTGAACTTTTTTTTTTTTTTAAACCTGCTCTGCTCGGCTGGTTGGTCATGCAGAATGGATACCTATAGCATGACCTATTCCCCACCCACTCCAGGGGGAGTGACAGACCCCCACCCGCCAACAGATCTTGCAACAGCAGCTAGCCGCCGGCCCAATCACAGGGCAAGCCAGCAAACCGCACCAGGTGGAGAGGAGGATGGACGAGAGCGCCTGACGGGGGGACAAGAATAGGGGGGCCATGGAGGGCCGCCACACTGCATGTGAGGGAGCCCTATCCCCCGCAGCCAGTCAGCCAGGACCTGTCAGAACGGACCGGTTGTGGTCCGCAGCACGCACTTTATCAAGGTCGGATTTAAAAGATAGCCCTTTTGTTTGAATCCACCCATTTTTCATGTGAGTAGAAGGATTAGAACATGTAACTAACAGGTGTGTCCTATTGCATTGTTTATTGAATCAGAATCAGAATCATCTTTATTTGCCAAATATGTCCAAAACAGACAAGGAATTTGTCTCCGGTAGTTGGAGCCGCTCTAGTACAACAGACACTCAATTTACAGAACACTTTGGAGACATAAAGACATTGACAAAAAACAATTGTGCAAAAAGATGCAGAGTCCTCTAGCACTTAGAGCAGTTCAAATGACTAATATTGCAATAGTCCAGTGCAATGACCATTGTGCAAAGGGCGCTGAGACTTCAAGGAGTGTATGCGGTTTAAAGTGACGAGTAGTGCGATAATCTGGGACAATGTTGGTTGTGCAAAAGTTACAGATACTCCTCAATCAGTGTGCAAATGGAGCAGATGCTACTCTGGCATGAGTGGCCAGTATATGCAAATAGTGCAGCATGGCAAGACAACTACAGTGAGTGCACGAGTAATACATAATTGGCCCCACAGAAATGTGACAATGAACTCAAGTCAAAAAATTGCCAGCTTGTTGTAATGGAATTATAGGTTAGGTGTTTAAGAAGTTGATCGCAAGAGGGAAGAAGCTGTTGGAATGTCTACTAGTTCTAGTTTGCATTGATCGGTAGCGCCTACCTGAGGGAAGGAGCTGGAAGAGCTGGTGACCGGGGTGCGGAGGGTCAGAGAGGATTTTGCACGCCCTTGTCTTAGTTCTGGCAGCGTGCAAGTCCTCAATGGTGGGTAGGGGGGTACCGACAATCCTTTCAGCAGTTTTGATTGTCCGTTGCAGTCAGAGTTTGTCCTTTTTTGTAGCAGCACCAAACCAGACTGTGATGGAAGAACACAGGACTGATTCGATGACCGCTGTGTAGAACTGTCTCAGCAGCTCCGGTGGCAGGCCGTGCTTTCTCAGAAGCCGCAGGAAGTACATCCTCTGCCGGGCCTTTTTGTGGACGGAGTTGATGTTGGTCGCCCACTTCAGGTCCTAAGAGATTGTAATTCCCCAGGAACTTGAAGGTCTCGACGGTTGACACAAGGCAGCTGGAAAACGTGAGGGGCAGCTGTGGCGAAGGATGCCTCCTGAAGTCCACGATCATCTCTTCAGTCTTGAGCGTGTTCAGCTCCAGGTTGTGTCGGCCGCACCACAGCTCCAGCCGCTCCGCTTCCTGTCGATATGCAGACTCGTCACCGTCACCTTGATGAGGCCGATGACAGTGGTGTCATCTGCAAACTTCAGGAGTTTGACAGTCGGGTTCGCTGAGGTGCAGTTGTTCGTGTAGAGAGAGAAGAGCAGCGGAGAGAGGACACAACTCTCAAACAATAAATAGAGCGAAATGTCAACGTTCAGTTGCAGATTTGGGTTTTGCCTGTGAATACTACAGTGGGTACAGAAAGTATTTAGACCCACTAAAAATTTTCACTCCTTTTTATATTGCAGCCATTTTCTAAAATCATTTAAGTTCATTTTTTTCCACATCCATATTGACAGAAAAAAAACTGAATTGTTGAATTTTTGGCAAATTTATTAAAAAATGAAAACTGAAATATCACCTAACCATAAGTATTCAGACCATTTGCTCAGTATTTAGTAGAAGCACCCTTTTGAGCTAATACAGCCATGAGTCTTTTGGGAAATGATGCAGTTCTTCACACCTAGATTTGGGGATCCTCTGCCATTCCTCCTTGCAGATCCTCTCCAGTTCTGTCAGGTTGGATGGTGAACGTTGTTGGGCAGCCATTTTCAGGTCTTTCCAGAGATGCTCAATTGGGTTTAAGTCAGGGCTCTGGCTGGGTCATTCAAAAACAGTCACGGATTTGTTCCGTCGGGCCACTCTGCCATAAAGCCCCGACTGGTGGAGGGCTGCAGTGATGGTTGACTTTCTAGAACTTTTTCCCATCTCCCGACTCCATCTCTGGAGCTCAGCCACAGTGATCTTTGGGTTTTCTTTATCTCTGTCACCAGGGTCTTCTCCCCCAATTGCTCAGTTTGGGCGGACGGCCAGCTCGAGGAAGGGTTCTGATCGTCCCAAACGTCTTACCGAGTTAAATATATGAGTGTCATAGCAAAAGGTCTGAATACTTATGGCTGTGTGATATTTCAGTTTTTCTTTTATAATAAATCAGCAAAAATTTCAACAATTACGTTTTTTTTCTGTCAATATGGGGTGCTGTGTGTACATTAATGATGAAAAAAATTAACTTAAATGATTTTAACAAATGGCTGCAATATAACAAAGAGTGAAAATCTTAAGGGGGTTTGAAAACTTTCCGTACCCACTGTACCTTTATACAAGTTAGAGGTACAACCAACATGAAAATATGTCCATAGGTGAAAAATAAATATATTATTATATGTTAATTATCAAACGTGAGCCAGCAAGCCATACTTCAACAGCTACCTTTCGAAAAACTAAAGTGGTTCATTAATTGGTTCATTAATTGTAGGGAAACTTTTTACCTATGAAAGGTTATTCCTAGTTCAGAGTTCTCTTGTTGTGACTGTACGACATACACAGCACAATGTGAAGGCTTCTTTGTTATTTTGGTTTCCGACCGTGCCGACCACAAACATGGAATGCTAGCAGACGCTAACAACGCAAAGCTAATTGCTATGCCAATAAACAACTTGCGTGCAGCGAGCATTTTTACCATTCGGACCCATGCAGACGTATGCAGACTGTGTTGCCTTGTTGGCAAGGCACTTCGCTCTTCCGCAAAATGTTATTGTCTGGCGAATTACCTTCCGCCAGCGACGGCAAATGCTGACCTGCGATGCTTGGCTAGCCTCTGCAAATTCGGCCGCTTGGAAGATGAGATGAGTCGTGAAAAGCTAGCAGAGCATACAAGTGATCCCAAGCTATGGGAGAAGCTCTTACTAACGACAACCTCCCGCTGTCTAAAGCTGTGGAAATGGCATTCCAGTTGGAGAATGCTGCAGTTAACACCTTGCTCTCCCTCCCGCTGGCACTGACTTGTCGCTCCAACCACTCAACTCTCTGACTTTGCCTCCTCCTACAACAACGCTGAGGTGACTGCCCTTCACCCTGCGTGATGACATCATGGCAGAGCTGCAGAAACCTGTGTACCTGTGTACATTGTGGTGCATGGGGTGACGACTGCCCTACACAATGACCTCCTCTCCAAGGTACTGGATGTACTAGCCAGCCACCTCACACTGAATGAGGAGAAGTGCATATTCGCAGCACCCGCCATCGGGTTTGTGGGATTTCGCCTGCTGACAGCCTGATTCCACTTCACTTGAATGTCAATGCCATATTGTGCCTGCCGGAGCACTAATGCCCAGCGTAGCAGTCCTCCTTTTTGGGGATGACAGCCGTCTACATGCGTTTCCTCCCCAACTACTCCGATAACACCGCACCGCTGAGGGCCCTCCTGAAACAGGACACCCCCTGGTCCTGGACACCTGCATGCTCTGCCGACTCAAGTCATAACTTACCTCTCCACCTGTACTTGCCCATTTTGATTTGCAGAGCCCCAAGTTTATACCCTGAAAGGCTGTCTTGTCCCAACTCCAACATGGGACTGATCGCCCAGTGGCATTAAGATCATCGTCACTCACTCCTAATGAACAAACTCGGTTGGGGAGAAGTTAGACTCTGGCCTGTGTTTGGACATGTGAAAAGTGGCACCTGTATGGACTGTACTTTTACTCTATGGACAGACCACCAGGCTCTCACAGCCTTGCTGACTACAATGGGGTCAGGGCACAGTTTAAAGAAAGATACAACCAAACAACTAAGGAGTTAATCAAGGGCAATGAGTGGAAGTTTTTAGACTGGCCAATTCAATCTCCAGATTTAGAGAAGACATACTATACATTTTTCACAATTTAAAACTGTTCCTCTCTGAACAAAAGTTCTCTGTAATTTTGGGTCAAAATACACAAAACAAATAATTTCAGGAAACTTAACATCCATCAACACTCTGATTGAAACCACCCAGTTTTGGAGGCGTGGTTCGGTCTCATGCAAAATGTTACACAATATAAATACTATAAAGCAGGCACTCTGGTTGGGAATCACTGATATAGCTGAAGACATTTGAGTGAAGTAGAGAAAAGGGGTTACCAACCTTTTTGAAAGTACTGATTAATGTGAAGCGTTACCAATACATCTGAAATACATTTGTTCAAATACCCTTTTACATTATTATTATTATTATTATTATTATTATTATTATTATTATTATTATTATTATTATTGACAATTAATGAAGATACTGATCATGTTAATGATTTCTCATAATAATTTAACAAGGTAGAAACAGCTACAGTACAGTAAATATCAATAACTGTACAGTACATATCAATATGCAACACTAGTTCTATAAATCTCTGTGTTTACATTTTCAAATGATCACTTCTTCAACATTTTTAGGAAATCACAATGTCCCATCATTGGTGAACTCCTTTTACATCAGGCCTGCGAGTCACTTATGTGGTTCTTGGGGGTACCTGGTGCCTACGGGTGCCATGTTGGTGATCCCTGGTATGCTGTAGCTGCTCAAAGATCCATATGAAATAGCACCTTATATCTCTAAGCAATTATCAGTTGTTATAACAGTTGTTAACAGAGAGTACCTTCCTTGAACATTGCCACACATATCAGCATGCAATATTCATACACATGTACCATATACAGTATAAGGCAAATCAATTATGTATGAGTTAAGATACCACCTGCACTGCTGATATAACTGTTAGTTATACCTCAACACAGATCTGAGTTTTCGCCATCGGGTTAGGCTTAACCCTTATTACAGGCACGTAATATGTATGTATTGTATTTCTTTCCTTGGGACAGATGTGAATGCAATATGTTTCATTTAATCTCTGGTCAACGTTCTAATATAATTCTATTCATGTCAGTCATAGCTGTAATCTGTGGCTGCATATAGTTAAAGTGTGGTCGCTCTGTATGGATGCAAATACTATGTCAAAATCAAAGATGAATACATAAATAATTCCCAGTGTGACAACCATGCAGTCTTGTGGGGAAGCCATGCAACAACTGATTATTATTGCTATAAACTATTTCCGTTTCACAACCACATGCAGATGAACCTGAGGTCACTTCTGTTGCTTGGGGCTGACTTAGTGAATCAAAATATCCAATCTAAAACCGAATGTGTTTTCGCCCCCTTTCTGGTCTCAGTGTTAACTGCAGTCTAGAGTGATGAGATTTTTGTCTGTGACAAGGGGAAAGGCAAACAGCAACAGATGAGTTAGAGTTGGTCGAATAACAACAAACGCCCCCCCCCCCCCATACACACACACACACACACACCCACGCACACAACATGTCAACCCCGACATCATCTATTGCTTATTAGAATTCCATTCTAGAGCATTTTATTGTTGTGTCCGTCTTGTTCGCTTTGTGTTGATGAAAATCAATCGTTTAGAGGAATGAAACTCTTCAGAGAAATCGCCAGTGGTAAAAGGGTAAACATTATTTGCCAAAGGTTATTGAACCAGACGGCACGGTGGACGACTGGTTAGAGCGTCAGCCTCACAGTTCTGAGGACCGGGGTTCAATCCCCGGCCCCACCTGTCTGGAGTTTGCATGTTCTCCCTGTGCCTGTGTGGGTTTTCTCCGGGCACTCCGGTTTCCTCCCACATCCCAAAAACATACATGAATTGGAGGCTCTAAATTGTGTGAATGGTTTTTTTTTTGTATGTGCCCTGCGATTGGCTGGCAACCAGTTCAGGGTGTACCCCGGCTCCTGCCCGATGATAGCTGGGATAGGCTCCAGCACGCCCTAGTGAGGAGAAGCGGCTCAGAAATTGGATGGATGGATGGAGGTTATTGAACCAAATGTTGAATGCATTGCATCAATTTTATCTCAGATATTCCTATCATTCACATAAAAGTGTTTAAGTCATTTTCTTTCCCTTACATAAATTACAGGGAAATAAATAAATAAGTGTAACACTGACTTTTTATTCTCTGGTGCTCTTAGATTTATGTAATATTGAATGGATTGTTAATCTGTTTGATTTGACTTACATTTAACTATTTGTGTTGCCATTGTATTGTATGTCCATTCCAGTCACAATGCTTTTTTTGACGTATTTATGTAATATTGAATGGATTGTTAATCTGTTTGATTTGACTTACATTTAACTATTTGTGTTGCCATTGTATTGTATGTCCATTCCAGTCACAATGCTTTTTTTGACGTATTCCTTCTTGAGTAAATGTGGCAGCTAGTTTGGTTTCATCTTACACAACAACATCCAATATTGCTTTACAAATGTACCTGTTTATTAATTATTTATTTATTTATTATTATTATTATTTTTAAATAATTTCGGTTTGCACATGCTAGTATCTCCATGATCAACAGAGAAGTCGACATGACAGTTTTTACAATAGGCATGCCTCTTGCTTTAAAAACTTTCTCTTATGAATGGAAATTCTTCACAGTGGCTTACATTTGATTGGGGTATCATTTTACACATGACAACTATGTGAGTCCCAGGATGCACATGTCTGAAAACAATGAGTCCCAGCCTTGGAAAAATGAGTCCCTACAACCTATCATCACAGAGAACAGCTATATTAATCCTCCGCTATATGACGGTTGTTGCTTTATTGTCCCGCTATATTGCAGATTTTTATTTGTACATTTGTCCAATATGTTTGTGTTATCCATTGCTCTTGCTCTCTCTCAGTATATTATATTTCAGCATCCCACAATATGAAATTTTTTAGGATGAAATATTTCCCAAAAACTATCACAATAAAAATAGTATTTAAAAAAAAAATTTTTTTTTAGGCCACTGATATAATGATAGGCGGCACAGTGGACGACTGGTTAGCACATCTGCCTCACAGTTCTGAGGACCGGGGTTCAAATCCCGGCCTCGCCTGTGTGGAGTTTGCATGTTCTCCCTGTGCCTGCGTGGGTTTTCTCCGGGCACTCCGGTTTCATCCCACATCCCAAAGAATGGGAGTGCGAATGGTTGTTTGTTTCTATGTGCCCTGCCATTGGCTGGCGACCAGTTCAGGGTGTACCCCGCCTCCCGCCCGAAGATAGCTGGGACAGGCTCCAGCATGCCCATGACCCTTGTGAGGATAAAGCAGTACAGAAAATGGATGGATGGATGGATATAATGATATTGTAGATCATAATAATTCAAATACATCCTTTTAAGAACAATTCACTTTAAATTCTAAAGAACATCGAACATTGGCATTGTCCATCCATCCATCCATTTTCTGAGCCGCTTATCCTCACAAGGGTCGCGGGAGTGCTGGAGCCTATCCCAGCTATCTTCGGGGCAGGAGGCGGGGTACACCCTGAACTGGTTGCCAGCCAATCGCAGGGCACATACAAGCAAACAACCATCCGCACTCACATTCACACCTACGGGCAATTTAGAGTCTTCATTTAACCTACCATGCATGTTTTTGGGATGTGGGAGGAAACCGGAGTGCCCGGAGAAAACCCACGCAGGCACGGGGAGAACATGCAAACTCCTCACAGGCGGGGCCGGGGATTGAACCCAGGTCCTCAGAACTGTGAGACAGACGCTCTAACCAGTCTAATCATATAATATATATTATATATAATAATAAAAATAGATCAATAAAAATATATAAATAAATTAGACTCAGGGTCTGTTCGCAAAAATTGCACTTAAATAAAGATTTGGCACATAGGTATAGAGTCATTAACCCACTAAAGAGACAAAAAATGAAGAAAATGCTTGTCCATCCAATGACGCTGAAAATGGGTACACTGAAATCTACTATTGCCTGAATATTGATAATGTGTGCCGATGTGCTTATGATTTATAAACAGTTAACTTTCCCGTATGTGTTTGTTGTTTGTGTGTGTGTTCGTGTGAGTGTGTGTGTGTGCACGTGTGTGTTCCCCACAAAACACATACACACACAATTCAGAGTGCTGACGTTTTAACGATATCGCCGCAGCCAAGTGAGCGTTTTAGCTCCAGCCCTGAACCTGCTAGCACATTAGCTCGCAGGCTAGCGAATGTAATAAACAGTTAACTTTCCCTTTGTCCCAGTTGTTTGCATCTAGGTATGAGGGGCCATTCGGTACATTATTCAGGATTCAGACACTTACGACTCAAATGCTTTCACACACAAACTACTGAAAGGCTCTCATAAACACTACTTAAACCCTCTCATAAAACTAGTCAAATACTCTCAAACGCACGAGTGAAAGCCTTGCTCTCATAAACACTACTCAAACCCTCTCATAAACACTAGTTAAACACTCTCATAAACACTAGTCAAACACTCTCTAATATGCATGAGTGAAAGTCTTCCTCTCATAGGGTGGGTACGGAAAGTATTCAGACCCCCTTAAATTGTTCACTCATTGTTATATTGCAGCCATTTGCTAAAATCATTTGAGTTCATTCTTTCCCCTCATTAATGTCCACACAGCACCCCATATTGACAGTAAAAAATGGAATTGTTGAAATTTTTGTAGATTTCTTAAAAAAGAAAAATTGAAATATCACACAGCCGTAAGTATTCAGACCCTTTGTTCAGTATTTAGTAGAAGCACCCTTTTGAGCTAGTACAGCCGTAAGTATTTTTGGGAATGATGCAAATAGTTTTTTACACCTGGATTTGGGGGGTCATCTGCCATTCCTCCTGCAGATCCTCTCCAGTTATGTCAGGTTGAATGGTGAACATTGGTGGACAGCCATTTTCAGGTCGCTCCAGAGATGCACAATTGAGTTTAAGTCAGGGCTCTGGCTGGGCCATTCAAGAACAGTCACGGAGTTGTTCTGAATCCACTCCATTATTTTAGCTCTGTGCTTAGGATCATTGTCTTGTGGGAAGGTGAACCTCATGCCCAGTCTGAGGTCCTGAGCACTTCTTGTTTGGATGACCCTGATGAATCCGTCTGCGCCTCATGTCGCCTTATGTCCTGTCCCTCCGATTGTTTGGGAACAACTGCATGTTTTTGTCCTTCAGCCGTGTCACCAAGGGCAGTGTTTTCTTTTTGGGCCGCTGAATGACGTAGACAGTAAAAAATGTTGGCAGCCAATAACTTGTAATATCTTGTAAAGATGTCTGCACTCCCAAAAAATGGCCTGTGAATGTGAGTGCAAATGGCTGTTTGTCTGTATGTGCCCTGCGATTGGCTGCCGAACAGTTCAGGGTGTACCCCGCCTCTCGCCCGGATATAGCTGGGATGGGCTACAGCACTAGTGACGATATGCGGTACAGAAAATGGATGGATGGATGGATGGTTCAATTGGCAGATTTGTTTCACTTATTTTTTAGACAAAACTATTTTAGGTGAAAAAAAATCTGCCAATGGAACTCGTAGGAATTCACTTCACACTAAGATCGTGTGTCTTAAAGATGAACCAAAGAGGCAAAAAAAATGTCACAATGAATGAATTAATAAAAAAATGGCAAAGTATGTGAAATCAGGCTTCCAAATGATCAATAATTCAGACATTCATTCAGCTTCCAGACACCGTGGGCCTGTCGCTGAATGCTCTGAAAGCTGTCAATCAAATGTGTACGTTCTCTCACGGCACACGCTCATTGCACACACTCTCACAGGATGCAGAGCAGTCTCTGAGCCCTGATTGAATGACTAGCAGTTTTCCCTCCTTTGCCTCCATTGAAATTCAGCGGGCCGTGAATTTTGTTGCTTTGGCCACCGAAGGGTGCATACAAGCAGCGCAAAACATGCACTGGTCCCGATGGATGATTTTTTTCCCCCTCTTCCTCCTCACCCCGTGATGTGCATCCAGTAACTGTGTGACTAACAACCCTAATGGTGTTGCGCCAGACCTCCGGTGGCTATTCTAACCGCTCTCTGGCTACCAAAGGGTCGTGGGTTTGCGGATCGCGTCTGGTTCGCCGTTGTCGTACGCGAGTAGGGCTAGATGCCAGAGACACTGTAGCCCAAATAACACAAAACACATTACACTTCAGGGAAGATGTATTTTTTCGAGTTGTGAGCAGAACTTGATGGCTAACTGCATGCTGTACTTGTAGAACTGGATCAAGTAATTAAGAATAAGGAAGTGGCAACTACATGGAATAAGGGCACTAGGTGTTTACAGTATATAGTGAGAGTGGGCCGACTCATGTTGTTCCCTGGTGACGTCAGCGCAACCACATTTTAGCCCCGCCCCAAAAATCTGGACAACTGAGATGGGGAAAAACTGTTTTAAGCTTTACCTCAACAATTCTGTACTATATTGTTCTCAGTCATTTCACATTTTCAACACTTCCAACTTATTTAACATATTTAGAAAATGTTGGCATCACTGTGGGTGACTGGTTAGCACATTTGCCTCACAGTGCTGAGGACCCGGGTTCAAATCCAGCCTCACCTGTGTGGAGTTTGCATGGTCTCCCCCTGCCTGCGTGGGCGTTCTCCAGGTACTCCAGTTTCCTCCCACATTCTAAAAACATGCATGGTCGGTTAATTGAAGACTCTAAATTGCCGGTAGATGTGAATGTGAGTGTGAATGCTTGTTTGTTTATATGTGCCTTGCAATTGGCTGGCAACCAGTTCAGGGTGTACCCCGCCTCTCGCCCAGAGTTAGCTGGGATAGGCTCCAGCACGCCCACGACCCTAGTGAAGATAAGCGGTACGGAAAATGAATGAATGAATGAACATGTCAATTTCTTGGTTTCATCTTTAAAAAAAAATATTTTGTCTTGCTGTAAAAAATAAAGTAAGATGTCCATCCATCCATCCATTTTCTGAGCCGCTTCTCCTCACTAGGGTCGCAGGCGTGCTGGAGTCTATCCCAGCTGTCATCGGGCAGGAGGCAGGGTACACCCTGAACTGGTTGCCAGACAATCGCAGGGCACATAGAAACCAACAACCATTCACACTCACAGTCATGCCTACGGGCAATTTAGAGTCTCCAATTAATACCTGTTTTTGGGATGTGGGAGGAAACCCACGCAGGCACTGGGAGAACATGCAAACTCCACACAGGCGGGGCCGGGGATTGAACCCGGGTCCTCAGCACTGTGAGGCTGACGCTCTAACCAGTCGCCCACTGTGCCGCTGTAAGATGTTTTCATTTGAAATAGAAATTCACTGCCAGTCACATATTCAATACTTTTGTTGCCATGAAAAATTGATGGGTTCATATACATCTTTTGATGTCCAACGCAAATGTTTGGAAAGAAGAAATAAAGAAAGTGGTCTCACTGTTTCTGTGGTTTTGGACAGGAGTGCATATTGTGGTTCTTGTCAAAGCACAATACATCTACACCAAAGCTCTCTTACTAGAGGCTCTCGTGTTTTCATGTCATCTCAACACTTATTCATGTGTATTGACATGGAAATTAAATTGATGCCGTTCCCCCTGTATTCAGCATTGAGAACATGCAAATAATACTGTCTTAAAAACAAAATAATGCTCTACAAACATCCTCAGCCTTCCCATACCAAACTGGAGTAGGAGCTCTTTTTTGATTCATGACTCTAAACACACTCTCACACACCAAAAAAACATATAGGCTTTATGGATGCATATATGTATATGCATATGTATTTTACCCGTACCCACATGATTTTTTTCCATCTGATTTTGGGTCGCAAATAACTTACAATAATGTTGCATTATGCAAGAAAAAAAAAGTATTTATACAATACATATGGTGAAAAAGAAAAACATTCTGAGCCAATAATTTCCACGTACATTAACTTTTGGCCAATAAAGACTTAATTGTGACATCATGAATGTCACACAATCATCACGTGCTTGCATTCCTCACTTTCGCACAAACGATCCATGTCTACAGACGTCAAATTCATGTGATGCAAACTCTAAATCAGCTAATTACAAAATATGCCAACATTTATTTCAACTTTAGTTTGTCTATGTGAGCAAAGTCTCCAAATCACATCACATGGAACATGTTGCAACATCGTGGTACACATCTCTTTCCTCGCTGCTCAGCCCAGTATGGCTCAAGTGACAATAATTCCAAATTAACAGTAAAACAGAATCTCCCTCTGCATATTTATCACCATGGTTTTCACACTTGCATGATGCTCAAGAATGTTGAATATTGCTTAAAACATGGTCCGTAATCTCAATAAAGAGTTTATAGTGGGGAATGGAAGATGATTATTCAAAATCACGGAAGAAGTCTATCCCTGATGATTTAGGGGGAAAGGTTGCTTACATCCTTGAATGTTCACAATCGCAAAGCAATTGTGAACACTGTATCAAATGGGAATCAAACCACACCCCAGTTACACAAACGTCAACTAGGTGAACCACTACACTATTGACATTTGTACTGTACATAGATTTGAGGAATGAGAAAATATTTCCATAGGTACTTTTGCTTTTAAAGTATATTTTGTTATGTCACTGGTACTTGCAATGACAACACTTCTGATATACCACAATTAGAACTTTTACCAGCGTTCTACAGGAATCAGTCGACAGAAAATTCCCATTAGTGTCAAGGTCCAGTGGACCACCATTATTATTTATTTTCTTATTTTATTTTTGTAAATATGTTTGCATCGAATGAGGCTTCTTTTCTGAGTTATTAAGCTCAGAGGGACTTAAAAACTTGCTTTGGAAAAACATCTTTGAAGCAAGATGCCAAATTGATTGATTTCCAAGTAGTGCAATTAGGCATTCGAGGTTAACGGGTTCCTTTTAAGCTACTCTAGAGGGGGGCACTTTTAAAGTAGTAAGTGGGAGAGACAGCCATACATGCTAGCCTGCTTGGATCCAGCAAAAATCCATAAAACAATTTGATCGAAAGATTTACATTTTGCACAGGCAATTATCTTGGCGGGATCGGGAATTTCTTCATATCCCAAAATGATTCCATGGGAACAGTGAGTGAGTTTACATTTAAAATCCCTTATATATATATATATATATATATATATATATATATCCATCCATTTTCTGAGCCACTTCTCCTCACTAGGGTCGCGGGAGTGCTGGATCCTATCCCAGCTATCATCGGGCAGGAGGCGGGGTACACCCTGAACTGGTTGCCAGCCAATCGCAGGGCACATATAAACAACCAACCATTCGCACTCACATTCACACCTAGGGGCAATTTAGAGTTGTCAGTTAAACTACCACGCATGTTTTTGGGATGTGGGAGGGAACCGGAGTGCCCGGAGAAAACCCACACAGGCACGGGGAGAACATGCACACTCCACACAGGCGGGGCCGGGGATAGAACCCCAGTCCCCAGAACTGTGAGGCAGACGCTCTAACCAGTCGTCCACCGTGCCGCTTATATATATATATATATATATATATATATATATATATGTATATATATGTTTTTTTAATTTTTTTATTTATTATATATATTTTGGTAGAGTGATTGAAGACTCTAAATTGCCCGTAGGTGTGAATGTGAGTGTGAATGGTTGTTTGTTTATGTGTGCCCTCCGATTGGCTGGCAACCAGTTCAGGGTGTACACTGCCTCTCGCCCGAAGATAGCTGGGATAGGCTCCAGCAGCCCGCGACCCTAGTGAGGATAAGCAGTAAAGAATGGATGGATGGATGTCATTGTAGATTCAGAAAGGTAGCCTTAACTGCGCCCTGCTGAGTCTGCATGTCAACTGCCACATGACTGATGGAAGAAGTAAGGATCTGGAATGCTATCCTGTAAAAATGCCACAATGAATACCAGAATACAGAAGGGGCCGGTCAAAAAAAAAAATGCAAAAAGCACAATGCCACAACAAGTCAAAATTCCAAGGGTATGCACTTACTATGGCCAAATGTATTGTGCCACATTGGCATACACCTACAGGAACTGAAAATTCATTCGAAGTGCATTAGGGAGGCCAGAAGTCAGTGATGTTGGATGCCAAAGCCTTGGTTCACAATCTCTACTCTGGTTCAAAGGTGTTTGTTGCCTGAGGTTTTGTTCCTTGACACCAAACTCATCCTACCCTGCCTTTATGGACTTTGATTTTTGCACAAGGACAGTCATAATACAAGAGAAAATGGCCTTGCCCAAACCTTTCCCACATAGTACGAACCTCATTGGTTAATTTTGAGAACAATGACTGTGAACCAGGAGAATAAGGACTTTGTATGGATGCACATGAAAAATATCTTTTACATTTACATCAGGTTTCCTGTAACGCAGTTCGAGAGTTAAAATCAGCATGACATCAGATTTGGAAACAACTTGGAGCAGTTCTTTGACACGCAATTGCTCATCGTCCTTGTCAACGGCCAAATAGCATCACCTATACTATAAGACAATACAGAAATGGGCACTGCAAGAAAAGTAATTGTCCATTTACCTGATTTTTTATTTCAATGTCAGAATGTAGGAGTCAGGTAATGCATATCTTTTGTATCAAGAAAAATGGGTCCCTCCAATACCACAAAGATAGTAACAGTTTGGAGTATTGAACATTTGTTTTGTCCGTGTCTTATTTCCCGATCCAACACACACACACAACCCCTACATACAGACCCTTTCGAAAAAAATTTAATGTCATGGAAAAGTTTATTTAAAAGAGGAAAAGAGGACCTTGTACCATTGGCCGACAGTCCAGTCCTTCTTCTCCTTGGCTCAGTTGAGACGCTTCCTACGTTGGCTCAGGCTCAGAAGTGGCTTCACCCGAGGAACCCGACAGTTGGAGCCCATCTCCCGCATTCGTCTGAATGTGGTGGTTTTTGAAGCTGTGACTCCCGCCTCATTCCACTCTTTGTGGATCTCTGCTAGATTCTTGAATCTTCTCTGTTTGATAATCCGCTGAAGCCCACGGTCATCTCTTTTGCTGGTGCATCTGCCAGATTTTGTCCTTCCACTAAACTTTCCATTGATATGCTAGGACACAACACTCTGTGAGCAGCCAGCCTCCTTAGCTATGAACCTTTGTGGCTTACTCATCATCAATGATGGTCTTCTGGCCAGTTGTCAAGTCTGCAGTCTTTCCCATATTGAACCCAACTGAGACAATTGAACCAAACGGAAGCAATTTAATGACACCTGGGGAAACGTGCAGATGCTTTGAGTTTAGTAGATGATTAGTGTGTGACACTCAGTTTAAAACATTTATGGCCTGCTAATTTGGGCTGATTTCTTTACAGTATTCTAATTTTTTGAATTCCTGATTTCAGGGGTTTATGAGCTAGAAGCCCAAGTTATGTAAAAATAAACAAATAAATACTTGAAATTGTTTAAATTGTGGGCCATGAATCTATAATCAATGAAAGTTTAACTTTTTGAATGGAATTATGGAAATAAATAAACCTTTCCATGATATTATTTTTTTTGGAAAGGGTCTGTAATGATGGAAAATCTTGTCCTCGTTTTGTGTGATAGTTTGCCTTTGAGATCATCGTGTATGTCAATACTTGGAATGAGGGTGACAGCTGGCGCCTTCACAGATCCAAAGAGAATGATATCATGGTTGTTGTGCTCATCCTGACAGGAAGTGACTCATGCAAAACATCTTGAATGCCATTAAAGCAGATTCAGGGTGTATTTATGAAGCTGTATACAGGGTTGGATTTTGCAAATCTGCATTCAGAAAGTGAATATTCATCCATCCATCCATTTTCTGAGCCGCTTCTCCTCACTAGGGTCGCGGGCGTGCTGGAGCCTATCCCAGCTGTCATCGGGCAGGAGGCGGGGTACACCCTGAACTGGTTGCCAACCAATTGCAGAGCACATAGAAACAAACAACCATTCGCACTCACAGTCACACCTATGGGCAATTTAGAGTCTCCAATTAATGCATGTTTTTGGGATGTGGGAGGGAACCGGAGTGCCCGGAGAAAACCCATGCAGGCACGGGGAAAACATGCAAACTCCACACAGGCGGGGCCGGGGATTGAACCCGGGTCCTCAGAACTGTGAGGCTGACGCTCTAACCAGTCGTCCACCGTGCCGCCAGTGAATATTCAAATACACCTGTTTTTTATTGCTCAGATACAGTATGGAGGTTCAGAGGCTTTAGTTCACAGATGAGTGCATGATACAGCAAGACCCAGGGTATCATGTTTTCACAAAAAATATGAAAAAACATAAGCACAAAGCAGCATGATATGGTTGCCGTAAGACAGGCAAGGTTTTTTTCCGTTAAGAATCTTGCTCATCATATTGAGCAGTTTAATGTCAAATGTATAGCTAAACATTTATCTCCATGACTTATGTCCTTCTTATCACTTTTAAATCTACTCAACAAAAAAACCCTCTACTTTAGCACTTCGTGTCATGTTTAACGATAGCACACGATAATGTGTTCCAATGATACACCACCAAACCAGAATGACACCCAAAAAAATGTCACTCAAGCTTGTTATTGATGATCCAATAATGTGGCAGAAAGCAGTAATTCCCCTGGGACCTACAGTATAAACATATAAAGTTCAAGACAATTACTAGTGAATAACTTTGTGGACCTGTGTGTGTCTGTGTGTGTGTGTGTGTGTGTGTGTGCGTGCGTGTACATGTGTGTGAGAGAGTTATTATTCCAGAGCATATAATAATATGTTTTATTGGGTCACAAAATGACCTTCTACAATCCTGGAAGCTATTTTATCGAGCATCAAGCATGTACACATCTCTTGGTCAAGGGCTTTTTGATTCATATTTGTTGGAATAAATGAGTGTCCAAGTGTTGCTTTTTTAAAAAAACAATTTTTAAAATTACTTCAGATGTGTATTGCAATTTTTGGTGCCAGACAGAACCCAAAAGCAATTTGTATGCTGATGATATTCTTTATTTACAGAAACCCAAGTCATCTCTTCAAGCCGTCTTCAATCTCATTAAAAATTTTCACAATTATCAGATTATTCTATCAACTGGACAAAATCAACAATACTCCCAATAACAGCAAACTCATGGAATCCTACAAATCAAATCCCGCATTACCCTATTCCTATAGGCTTTAGGTATTAATATTTTGTCAAAACTCACAGAGCTAACCGATCTAAATTACACACCACTTCTGGAAAAAATCTCATCTGATTTAAGACGCTGGAATAACTTGCCTGTATCACTACTGGGAAGAATATCCACAATAAAAATGAAAACCTTACCCCCATATTAATTATTTCTTTTCAATGATTCCATTTAGGTCCACATTTAAATGGTTCCAAACATTAGATTCTGCCATAGGGGGAGGGGTGCATGTGTGTGAGAGAGTTATTATTCCAGAGCAGTTTAATAATGTGTTTTATTGGGTCCCAAAATGACCTACAATCCTGGAAGCTATTTTATTGACCATCAAGCATGTGGACATCTCTTGGTAAAGGGCTCTTTGATTCATATTTGTTGTAATAAATGAGTCTCCAGTGTTTTAAAAAAAAAAAATTTTAATAAATTACTTCAGATGTGTATTGCATGTTTGGGTGCCAGGTAGGCACTACTATTCTGTCAATCAACCACTGCTGTGACTGGTGTGACTAGTATATGCCTGTGTTGTGTGGGCACTCACAGCCAAGAAAGAGGTGGCCATTAAAACATAATTGAAAAATAAACCAAGCAAGTCATGGTTGATATTTTTGGTAGATTATTAAAATTACAGTCATGAAGCATTTTATAACAATAAATTGTGTTATTGTGTTGGTGAGTGACCAGTTACTATACATATAGGTAAAGGTGACAAACAAAGGAAAATTGCCTTTTTTTCTTTGTATAAAAATACTGGCACGGTGGACAACTCACAGTTCTGAGGAGCGGGATTCAAATCCCTGCCCCGCCTGTGTGGAGTTTGCATGTTCTCCCCGTGCCTGCGTGGGTCTTCTCCGGGCACTCCATCCATTCTATACATCGCTTATTCTGTTCAGGGTCACGGGCTGCCGGAGCCCATCCCAGCTGACGTCGGGCAAAAGGCGGACTACACCCTGAATTGGTCACCAGCCAGTCGCAGGGCACACATATAGACAGACAACCATTCAAACTCACATTCACACAGTCACTGAGTGGGGACTGAACCCACACTGCCTGCACCGAAGTCAGGCGAATGTACTACTACAGTGACTACTGTAACAATGTCTACATATTTTTCTTTTTTGTGGTTAATGTTGTAAACATTGGAGTTTGCATGTTCTCCCCATGCCTGCGTGGGTTTCTCCGGGCACTCCGGTTTCCTCCCACATCCCAAAAACATGCATGGTAGGTTAATTGTAGACTCTAAATTGCCCATAGGTATAAATGTGAGTGCGAATGGTTGTTTGTTTATATGTGCCCTGCGATTGGCTGGCGACCAGTTCAGGGTGTCCGAAGATAGCTGCGATAGGCTCCAGCACTTCCACGACCCTAGTGAGGATAAGCAGTACAGAAAATGGATACAATTACTGGAGTCTCTTAAGAGGATGCCCACCCATCTAGTGTACATTTAAACAACCAAGTAAATATTTTGTTATCTGCCTAATTCTGAAAATATGTCTACAAGCTAGCTCTTCTGACCTTCCACCTCACTGTTACATAACACTGGGGCTCATTTACATTATACCACCCACACTGTGTTTCTCCGCCAATGGTATAATGCATTGAGATTAGTGTGAGCTATGAGCAGTTTTTCTGTTTGTTGTTTTAATAAACTGCACATAGTTGATTTCCTCGGTGAAGTTGTCATGCATACAGTGTAGTTTATTAAATTCTACATCCTTTTATTGTCTTTGCAGGCGCTCACCTTTTCCCCAAACACTGCTGTAAGTAGAAGACACTTTCTAGCCTGTTCAATCCACAGCTTCACCCCCAGTCATCATGGTAATAAAATCTTTAAACGCCATTGGCCCAGAAGTATATTGGAAGGGTTTCCAGTTGCTCACTCGCATGAGACAGGGCCACCCTCTCAAACAGGTACATTTCTGCAGGACAAGGATTAGAGTGTGTAAAGTTCTCCATAATTCTTGATCTTTGAGGTATTTTGATAAAGCATCACAGACTTGTTATTAAGACACCTAGAAAACTGTTTTAAAGTGGGAAAAATATTTACGTCTCAAACAGGCACACCTTCTGATGCATGTTATCATGTTTAGATTAGAATTTTCTGAATCAGAATCATCTTTATTTACCAAGTATGTCCAAAAAACACACAAGGAATTTGTCTTCGGTAGTTGTAGCCGCTCTAGTACGACAACAGGCAGTCAATTGACAGAGAACACTTTTGAGACATAAAGACATTGACAAAAATAAGTCACTGAGCAGTAAAGGGTTGCTAGTTATCTGGTAATGCCGATACATTTTTTTTTTTTTTTTGACAATTGTGCAAAAAGATGCAGAGCCCTCTAGCACTTAGAGCAGTTCGAATGACTAATATTGCAATAGGGCGCCGAGACTTCAAGGAGTGTATGCGGTTTAAAGTGACGAGTAGTGCGATAATCTGGGACAATGTTGGTTGTGCAAATGTTGCAGATACTCCTCAATCAGTGTGCAAATGGAGCAGATGCTACTCTGGCATGAGTGGCCAGTATTGGTCAACAACAGATATGCAAATAGTGCAGCGTGGCGAGACAACTACAGTGAGTGCACGAGTAATGTATAATTGGCCCCACAGAAATGTGACAACGAACTCAAGTCCAAAAATTTCCAGCATGTTGGAATGGAATTGTAGGTTAGGTGTTTAAGAACTTGATCGCAAGAGGGAAGAAGCTGTTGGAATGTCAGCTAGTTCTAGTTTGCATTGATCGGTAGCGCCTACCTGAGCGAAGGAGCTGGAAGAGCTGGTGACCGGGATGCGGAGGGTCCGAGAGGATTTTGCAAGCTCTTGTCTTAGTTCTGGCAGCGTGCAAGTCCTCAAGGGTGGGTAGGGAGGTACTGACAATCCTTTCAGCAGTTTTGATTGTCCGTTGCAGTCGGAGTTTGTCCTTTTTTGTAGCAGCACCAAACCAGACTGTGATGGAAGAACACAGGACTGATTCATGTAGAACTGCCTGAGCAGCTCCTGTGGCAGGCCGTGCTTTCTCAGAAGCCGCAGGAAGTACATCTTCTGCTGGGGCTTTTTGAGGACGGAGTTGGTGTTGATCGCCCACTTCAGGTCCTGAGAGACTGTAATTCCCAGGAACTTGAAGGTCTTGATGGTTGACACAAGGCAGCTGGACAACGTGAGCGGCAGCTGTGGCGAAGGATGCCTCCTGAAGTCCACGATCATTTCTACAGTCTTGAGCGTGTTCAGCTCCAGGTTGTGTCGGCCGCACCACAGCTCCAGCCGCTCCACTTCCTGTCGATATGCAGACTCGTCACCGTCCTTGATGAGGCCGATGACAGTGGTGTCATCTGCAAACTTCAGGAGTTTGACAGCCGGGTGCGCTGAGGTGCAGTCGTTTGTGTAGAGAGAGAAGAGCAGCGGAGAGAGGACACAACATTGGGGCGCCCCAGTGCTGATGCTGCGTGTGGTTGAGGTGGCCTCCCCCTGCCTCATCTGCTGTGTCCTGCCCATCAGAAAGCTGTAAATCCACTGGCAGATGGCAGGTGAGACGCTGAGCTGGAGAAGCTTGGATGAAAGGAGTTCAGGGATAATGGTGTTGAACTGTCGAGGTGTTCTAGGATGAAGTGCAGTCCCATGTTGACTGCATCATCTGCAGACCTGTTCGCTTGGTAGGCAAACTGCAGGGGGTCCAGCAGGGGACCTGTGACGCTCTTGAGGTGGTCCAGCACGAGACGTTCAAAGGACTTCATGACCACAGATGTCAAGGCGACAGGCCTGTAGTCATTTAGACCCGAGATTGCAGGTTTCTTGGGGACTGGAATGATGGTGGGGCATTTAAAACAAGATGGTACTTCACACAGTTCCAGAGATCTATTGAAGATCTGTGTGAAGATTGGAGCGAGCTGGTCCGCACAGACTTTGAGGCAGGATGGGGACACATGGTCTGGGCCATCAATCATTATCATGTTGCTGTGCACTGCGCAAGTGAAGGCGGCTGCACATTGGCATGGATTTATGTAACACTGGGAATTACAATCCAACTTATTACTGGGGGGCACCAACATAGAAACGATTATGGGTACAACTTCCTGTAAGACACCAGACATGGCAGTCAGCCATCATTTGCTAGCAGATTGTCCTTTCTCACAGCGGTTGATTTGAAGGTTTGTTTTCTTTTCTAAATTATCAGTCCCTGTAGTATTTAATAATGTCCTTGATCATCTTGGGAACATGTTGTGCTGTTTGTGGTTGTGCTAAAAGTAAGATGTCAAAATCTGTGGATACAAGTGCCTGTTTTAAAAATGCACCCCACGCTAAGAAACAATGTTGTTGTTAGAATTGGTACAGTTTCCATCACATACCCAGAGATGTGGGACCCATAAGGATGTGACTGAAAAAAAGTTGTACGTGTGCTCTGTTCAGGCTGTTGACAATAAGCCCACAGAGGAACACTTGCAAATTACAATGTGGTTAGGATATGACAAACCACCGGAGCTTGCACTTATACACAATGTAATCACATACATACAGTAGATACTGTACTTCGATACACATACATACACAGACACATAAAATAAACACAAACACACACGTGTATATATATTATTTCCTATCGGCTTGTCTCGTTGCCACAGCGTGTCATCCTTTTTCATGGAAGCCTATCTCATGCATCCTCCTCTCTAACACCAACTGGCCTCATGTCTCCTTCCTCATTATATCAATCAACCTTCTCTTTGGTCTTCCTCTAGCTCTCCTGCCTGGCAGATTCAACTCATCATCCTTCTACCAATAGACTCACTCTCCTCTGGATGTGTCCAAACCATCAAAGTTATGCTCTCTGTAACTTTGCCTCCAAAACACCTAACATTGGCTGTCCCTTTGATGAGCTAATTTCTAATTTTATCCAACCTGGTCACTCCTAGAGCGAACCTCAACATCTTCATTTCCGCCACCTCCAGCTCTGCTTCCTGTCTCTTCAGTGCCACTGTCTGTAATCCGTATATGATGGCTGGCCTCACCACTGTTTTATAAACTTTGCCCTTCATCCTAGCAGAGCCTCGTCTGTCACATAACACACCTGACACCTTCCTCCACCCGTTCCAACCTGGTTGGACACGTTTCTTCACTTCCTGACCACACTCACCATTGCTCTGGACTGTTGACCCCAAGTATCTAAAGTCCTCCACCCTTGCTATCTCTTCTCCCTGTAGCCTCACTCTTCCCCCACCCCTCTCATTCATGCACATATATTCTGTCTTACTTTGGCTAATCTTCATTCCTCTCCTTTCCTGTGCATGCCTCCATTTTAAACTCTTCTCTCTCTCTCTCTCTCTCTCTCTCTCTCTCTCTCTCTCTCTCTCTCTCTCTCTCTCTCTCTCTCTCTCTCTATATATATATATATCCATCCATCCATCCATTTTCTGAGCCGCTTCTCCTCACTAGGGTCGCGGGCGAGCTGGAGCCTATCCCATCATCAGGCAGGAGGCGGGGTACACCCTCAACTGGTTGCCAGCCAAACGCAGGGCACATACAAACAAACAACCATTCGCACTCACAGTCACACCTACGGGCAATTTAGAGTTGTCAATTAACCTACCATGCATGTTTTTGGGATGTGGGAGGAAACCGGAGTGCCCGGAGAAAACCCACGCAGCCACGGGGAGAACATGCAAACTCCACACAGGTGGGGCCGGGGATCGAACCCCGGTCCTCAGAACTGTGAGGCGGACGCTCCAACCAGTCGGCCACCGTGCCGCTTTATATATATATATATATTTATTTATTTCAGTCACTGATCGTTTTTGAAAAAGAACTTAAGTGGGAATTGTGGCTCTTTTTAGAGAACCGCCTATTTTAGCATGGCTCACGAAAGAGTTCCCAAATGACCAGATTTGTTCTTACTTCCATCCAGCCATTCTTGCATCCATCCATTCTCTTAACAGCTGGGGTTGATGCAAAGCCTTACCTCGGGCACAGATGGGGCAGGCTAGGACGAACTCTCATGTGTCTTTAGTAAGACTGGGCCACCAGAAGTGTTGTTGAATTAATTGAATGGTTTGGGTGTTTCCGGGATGACAGGTTAGTTTGGAGTTACGGGTCCACTGAAGTACTTCTGAGCGGGCAGAATTGGGCACGAAGAGACCGTCTGGTGGTCCGGTCTTGCGATCGGGTTGGGTTCTCTGATCCTTCTTAACAACTTGTTCGATCATCCACGTGGCAGCCCCAACAAAGCAGGAGGAGTGAAGGATGGGGTCCGGTTCCACCAAGTTGGAGGGGGGTGCCGTTACAAGAACCAGGGCGGACGGAGAGGCTGAAGTTGAATTGACTGAGGAATAGGGCCCAACAAGCTTGCCAGGGGTTAAGCTGCTTGGCGGAACGGAGATAGGCGAGGTTCTTGTGGTCGGTCCATATAATAAACTGAGAAACAGTCCCCTCCAGCCATTGCCTCCATTCTTCTAAGGCCCAGACGATGTCCAACAAATCATGATTTCCCACATCGTAATTCCGTTCGGATGGGGACAGGCGACGGCAAAAGAAGGCACAGGGATGGAGGGGGGAGGGGAGCCTGGACCTTTGTGATGGGGAAGGGCCCAACGAACCTGGGAGCGAGCTTCCGGGACTCCACCCGGAGGGGAATATGCTTGGTGGAGAGCCAAACTCGCTGACCCACTTTGTAGTTCGGGGCCGGTGTCATCCTACAGTCAGCTGCGGTCTTGTAGGACCGTCTTTGGCGTAGCAGCATTTAGCGGGCTCGCTCCCAGGTCCTCCTGCAGAGTCCCACCAAGGTCAATGCAGCTGGAACCGTGGATTCTGGGGCTATGGCAGGAAACAGAGATGGTTGGTAACCATGCACAATGTGAAAAGGCGATAGACCAGCGGATGCAGAGGGGAGAGAATTGTGAGAAAACTTGACCCAAACCAGCTTCTGAGTCCAGGATTGTGGCTCCTGTGAAGCGAGACATCGGAGCCCAGTCTCCAGGTCCTGGTTCAGCCTCTCAGTTTGTCCGTTGGTTTCAGGATGAAACCCAGATGACAGACTGACGGTAGTACCTATCAAACACCAAAACTCCTTTCAAAATCGTGAAGCGAATTGGGGGCCCCTATCAGATACCACATTCTTGGGAAAACCATGAAACTTGAATACCTGGTTTATCATTAACTCTGCAGTTTCTTTAGCTGAGGGGAGTTTCAGCAGTGCAATGAAGTGTGCCATCTTAGAGAACCTGTCAACAACTGTGAGAATGGTGGTATTTCCTTTAGTGGCCGGTAATGCCTCATGCCAGAGTAGCATCTACTCCATTTGCACACTGATTGAGGAGTATCTGTAACATTTGCACAACCATTGTCCCAGATTATCGCACTACTCGTCACTTTAAACCGCATACACTCCTTGAAGTCTCAGTGCCCTTTGCACAATGGTCATTGCACCGGACTATTGCGATATTAGCCATTCGAACTGCTCTAAGTGCTCGAGGACTCTGCATCTTTTTGCACAATTGTTGTTTGTTGTTGTTTTTTGTCAATGTCTTTATGTCTCCAAAGTGTTCTGTAAATTGACTGTCTGTTGTACTAGAGCGGCTCCAACTACCGGAGACAAATTCCTTGTGTGTTTTGGACATACTTGGCAAATAAAGATGATTCTGATTCTGATTCTGATTCTGATTCTGATTCTGATCCTGTCACAAAGTCTACGGAAATGTCTGACCAAGGACGTTGTGGTATTGGCAGGGGTCGCAAATCCCCAGAAGGACATTGATGAGAGGGCTTGTTAGCAGCGTATACCTGGCAAGCATTGACGTAATTGATAACATCTCGTCTAACATTAGGCCACCAAAAGCGCTGTTCGACCACAGATTGCGTTTTGGCAATTCCTGGGTGACATCCAGTCCTGTTAGTGTGAGCCCAGTGGATGACTCTGTGATGGATGGTGACGGGGGTCAGAGTTTGGTCCGCATTGCCGGCAGGTTCTGTTGTCTCCATCAAGCTGCAATCTTCAACTCTTGTTGGAGCGGTTGGCAGCCGAGTATGAAGCCGTTGGAATGAAAATCAGCACCTCCAAATCTGAGGCCATGGTCCTCAGCTGGAAAAGGGTGGAGTTCTTTCTTCGGGTCAGGTATGAGGTCTTGGACTTCTTAACGAGTGAGGAAATGGAGCCGGAGATTGACGAGTGGATTGCAGCAGCGTCTGCGGTGATGTGGATGCTGTATCAGTCTGTCGTAGTGAAGAAGGAGCGGAGCTGAAAAACAAACCTCTCAACTTACTGGTCAAGCTACGTTCCTCCCCTCACCTATGGTCACGAGCTGTGGGTTGTGACAGAAAGAACGAGATTGCAGATACAAGCGACCGAAATTACTTTCCTCTGCAGGGTGTCCAGTCTCTCCCTTAGAGCTAGGGTGAGAAGCTTGGTCACCCAGGAGGGGCTCAGAGTCGAGCCGCTGCTCTTCCACATTGAGAGGAGCCAGATGAAGTGGCGTGGGCATCTGGTTAGGATGCCTCCGGACGCCTCCTTGGTGAGATGTTCTGGGCACATCCCACTGGGAAGAGGCCCCCTGGGACAACCCAGGACACCCTGGAGAGACTATGTATCCTGTTTGGCCAGGGAACACCTTGGGATTCCCCCGGAAGAGCTGGATGAAGTGGCTGGGGAGTGGGAGGTCTGGGCTTCCCGGCTTAAGCTGCTGCTCCCGCAACCCGACCATTGATAAGCGGAAGAAAATGGAGGGAGGGATAAAATGGCTAGGGGGGGCTTGGCACCCAGGAGATGCATAAGGATGCAAGCGAATGTAGCGCGAGAGTACAACATTTCACAAACAGCTAATGAAGAATGAGAAATCGCTTTTTAATGTTTTGGACAGATTTTTAAAAATGCAATACTGGGTAAATGTTCAAAGTCACCGTTAGATTTGTGGTGTCATTTCAGTCTGTTTTTTTTTATATATCATACACAAACACGGGAAGTATGTTCACAACATTAACCACAAAAAAGAAAAATATGTAGACATTGTTACAGTAGTCACTGATAGTGTAGTAGTACATTTGCCTGACTTTGGTGCGGGCAGTGTGGGTTCAGTCCCCACTCAGTGACGGTGTGAATGTGAGTTTGAATGGTTGCCTGTCTATATGTGTGCCCTGCGACTGGCTGGTGACCAATTCCGGGTGTAGTCTGCCTTTTGCCCGACGTCAGCTAGATAGGCTCCGGCACCCCGTCACCCTGAACAGGATAAGCGATGTATAGAATGGATCGGGCGGCACGGTGGACGACTGGTTAGAGCGTCAGCCTCATAGTTCTGGGGACCCGGGTTCAATCCCCGGCCCCGCCTGTGTGGAGTTTGCATGTTCTCCCCGTGCCTGCGTGGGTTTTCTCCGGGCACTCCGGTTTCCTCCCACATCCCAAAAACATGCATGAATTGGAGACTCTAAATTGCCCGTAGGCATGACTGTGAGTGCGAATGGTTGTTTGTTCCTATGTGCCCTGCGATTGGCTGGCAACCAGTTCAGGGTGTACCCCGCCTCCTGCCCGATGACAGCTGGGATAGGGTCCAGCACGCCCACGACCCTAGTGAGGAGAAGCGGCTCAGAAAATGGATGGATGGATGGATAGAATGGATGGATGGATGTTACAGTATGCAAAACAGTATGCAAAAAAATATTGTGTTGTCAGCCAAGCCAATAATTTTCAACGAACAAAAACATTGCAGAGAATAATTTCCAACGATGTAATCAAAATCAAATTAACATCTGCAATTGCCAGCTAGTAGGTGGGTGGAAGCATCAATGATTGGTGTCTCTTTGGGTGGCAAATTGGTCTATCACTCGGTTGTTATTGTTAAGGACGTAATATAATGTCAATGTTCAATAGATCATGGAACCTTCAATCGTCCTTGCGTGTTCGTTTTCTTTGTCCAAAGAGAGAGGAAAAAACAAGACACCAACGTGCTGAGTCTCAGGGTGCATTCAAACAACTGCCCACCAGAGTGCAGGTTCAGTGAATGACACACCTTGTTTATTTGAGCTAACTCCTTTTATACACGTCAGAAGGTTTCGTTATGACTGTTCAGCAGAAGGTTTTGATATATGTTTAGCAGAAGGTACCTCTGGCCTTGGGTGTTATCAGAAAAGGGGAGTCACCCTAAAACCATCATTCTTCAGTAATCTACCTTGGGTGCTATAAAGAAAAAAAAGGGAGTCATTCTAAAATGTGGGCACACCTCTGGCCTTGGATGTTTTGGAAATGGAACTTAATTGTTAAAGAAAGGAACATAGCTTCATGAGTACAAATAGAACAATCCATTATTCAGATGCTGAAATGTCTTTTTCGATTGACATTACTGCAAGACTGTAAATTCTTCCCCTTCAAGATAAATTGAAACATTTAATTCATAATCAATCAATATAGAGGCTAATGGAATGACTGGCTCACAACACAGTAACTGTTTGCTCCCAAATGCTTTTGAAGTCACAGACATTTTGGGTGCAAATTTGACTAAAATGGTTGGAGAAATATATTCTATAATAAAGTAATACTAAAGTAGTTTTGAAAATAAATGAAGTTGATGGGAAAGAGTAGTGGAGGCAAGACTCCGAAGAGAAGTAAGTATTTGCATGGAGCAGTATGGTTTCATGCCTAGGAAGACTACCACAGATGCATTATTTTCCATGAGGGTGTTAATGGAGAAGTACAGAGAAGGTCAGAAGGAGCTACATTGTTTCTTTGTAAATCTAGAGAAAGCCTATGAGCAACCAGAGAGGAACTGTGGTACTGCATGTGGAAGTTTGGAGTGGCAGAGAAGTATCGTATTTTCACGACCATAGGGCGCACCGTATTAAAAGGTGCAGTCTCAGTTACGGGGTCTATTTCTGTATTTAACACATACATAAGGCACACCGTTTTATTGGGCGCAGGCATGTTAAAGCATACGCTAGCTTAAAACATACAGCAGCATGCATGCACGCTAAAACAATGTTTTTAAAAAGGCAGCGGAGCAAAACTGAGTTTGGTTGTACTTTATTGAAGTATTTAACAATGTACTCACGTTATTTTTTGATCAATCCTGATCCACAAATCCATCAAAGTCCTCATCTTCTGTATCCGAAATGAACAGCTGGGCAAGTTCTCCAACAAACACACCGGGTTCCCTCTCGTCATTGTCAGAGTCACTCTCGTTGCTGGGGGGCTGTTCAGCAATGATGCCGGCTTTCGTGAAAGCTCGGACAACAGTCAAAGCAGATACCTTAGCCCAAGCATCCACAATCCATTCAAATATGGTGGCATAACTCGCCCGGCGTTGCCTCCCAGTCTTAGTTGCACTTGGATTTTCACAGCGGCTGTGAGATGGGCGCGCATGGAGTCACAGATCAACAGGGACGGTTACGCGTGGAAAAAAAAATCCGTTCTTTTATGTACACCTCACTCAGCCACTCTCTCATTTTCTCCTCGTCCATCCAGCCCTTTTGATTGGCCTTAACGATGACTTCAGTTGGGAACTTTTCTTTAGGCAGCGTCTTCCTCTTAAAAATCACCATAGGTGGCAGTTTCTGTCCATTACCATGGCAACCAAGCACAATAGTAAAAGCCGACTTCTCGTGCCCCGTTGTGTGTATCGCTACCGTGGTGGTCCCCTTCTTCTCTACAGTGTGGTTCACCGGGATGTCTAAAGTGAGCGGCACCTCGTCCATGTTGGTGATGTGGTTGGGCTGGATGTGTTTGTCGGCAACCTTTTTACTGCAGTAGGAGCGGAAGATGGCCAGCTTTTCCTTGTAATCCGCTGGAAGTTGCTGCGCCACGGGAGTCCTTGCCCAGATGGATAGATGGTGCCGTTTCATAAAACGAAACTACCAAGACGGACCTCCTTGAAAATGTTTGATTTTCATTTCTTCTGCAAGCGTTATTGCCCTCAGTCGAATGGTGACTGTAGCTGTTCTTTGCTCATTAATCCATTGCTCGAGTTGGTCTTCCAACTCGGGCCACCTCGCCTTCTTTCCGCGGAAACTCAGTTTTGTCTTCTTGACTTGGCGAAACTCGTTTTCCTGCTTCCTCCACTTGCGAACCATGGATTTGTTTATCTTGAATTCTCTCGCGGCTGCTCGATTTCCATGTTCCTCCGCGTAACTGACAGCTTGCAGTTTAAACTGTGCTTCGTAAGCGTGTCTCTTCGTAGGTGCCATTTTCGGGTTTCCTTAGCCAAACCGATGTTGTTTTGCACAATGCACACCCCAGCACTATATACCTACTGGCGGCGTGGCTTTAGCGTCCTCCTTCACGCGCACCCTTCCCCCTTTAAAGTCTGCATGCTGTCCTCAGTCTCGTCCGCCTTTCTTCTATATAAGCAGCATGTCGGTAGGAAATACTCCCAGTCAGTCAAGCGGGGCGCTCATCAAAGTCACACATAAAGAGCGCTGCATTATAAGGCGCCCCGTCCATTTTGGAGAAAATGTAAGACTTTTAAGTGCGCCTTATGGTCATGAAAATACGGTATCTTAGAATAGTACAGGACAAGTATGAAAGCAGCAGAACAGTGATAAGGTGTGCGTAGGTGTGACAGAGGAGGTGGAGGTGGGACTGCATCAGGGATCAGCCCTGAGCCCCTTCCTGTTTGCAGTGGTGATGGATTGGCTGACAGATGAGGTTCGAATGGAATCCCCATGGACCATGATGTTCGCAGATGACATTGTGATCTGCGGTGAAAGCAGGGAACAGGTGGAGGAACAGTTACAAAGGTGGAGGCATGCACTGGAAAGGACAGGAATGAAGATTAGCCGACTAAATGAATGAGAGGGGTGGAGGGGGAAGAGGGAGACTACAGGGAGAAGAGATAGCGAGGGTGGATGACTTTAAATGTTTGGGGTTAACAGTTCAGAGCAATGATTAGTGTCATAAGCCACCCTGTAGTACCATGGTTGGAGCCTGGGTGGCGCATTGCGCCATCTTGCCCTCTCTCTCTCAACCTTCCCTCTCTCTCTTTCCAGCACCTTCCTCGGCTGCACTTGTCACCATTCAGCCCTCGTTACCACCTCCATAAAAGCCTGCCAGATCCCGGAAACTCTTGCCAGAGTATTATAACTTCTCCAGCGGTACAACGACTCCCCAGTCTCCACGTAAGCTACACAATTCCTCGTCTCCTTTCTGACCTCTGTGTCTCTCCTTGTCCTCAGTTTTTCCTCCGTTTTTCCACCGCATTCCCTGCCTCCACTACCCGCCAGCGCATCTCAAGGACCATCCACATTTCCCCCTTTCAATAAACTGTTCATCACAATCTCTCAGTCTCCACCTGCTCTTGGGTCCAGTCTCCATTCTGACGTGACAGATGTGTGTGTTAACGAAGTGAAGAAACGGGTCCAAGCAGGTTGGAACAGGTGGAGGAAATTGTCAGGTGTGTTATGTGACTGAAGAGTCTCTGCTAGGATGAAGGGCAAAGTTTATAAAACAGTGGTGAGGCCAGTCATGATGTACGGATTAGAGACAGTGACACTGAAGGGACAACAGGAAGCAGAGCTGGAGGTGGCAGAAATGAAGATGCTGAGGTTCTCTCTCGGAGTAACCAGGTTGGATAGGGTTAGAAGTTAGCTCATTGGAGGGACAGCCGAGGTTAGATGTTTTGGAGACAAAGTTAAAGAGCGCAGACTACGATGGTTTGGACTCGTCCAGAGGAGAGATAGTAAGTACACTGTATATTGGTAAAAGGATGATGAGGATAGAGAAGCCAGTCAAGAGAGCTAGAGGAAGACCAAAGAGAAGGTTGATAGAGGTGGTGAGGGAAGACATGAGGGTAGTTGGTGTTCGAGAGGAGGATGCAGAAGATAGGCTTACATGGAAAAGGATGACGCGCTGTGACAACCCAGTTAGAGGTTGAAAAAGAGAACAAAGAAAAGTCATGGCCAAAGTTTAGCCTGCCGGCCGCTCAAACCTCTGTTTCCTAGTTCTTTTATTCTGGTCGAGGTGATTCCTCAATGATTAGGCCAGATGAAAAGTTTAACAATTTATTTGAAAATACATTGTCCAACAATAAGGTTTGTGAAGGTTCAGCACTGGGCTCTCCTGCACGTCGCTCAGAACAGCGTCTGTATGAAAGAGCCCGCGGAAGCTTTCTTCCGCTTGTTTTGTGGCCAAAATTTCTTCCGGTCGTGATTCTCCTCGGTGTCTGGGTGTGTTCGAAATCTTAGTCCGACGCACTCACCGCACCCTGAGTTTGCGGTACTCAGAGACAGGGTGTGTTTCATTTTGAATAACTTTACTAGTAAACGTGTTGGCTATTGGCAGGGATACGTCAGTACATCCGCCATATTGAATGAATCAGTTCTCCTCATATCGAATATAAAGCTGCGTTACCAAAGGTTCCGGGGTGCAGAAAGCACACCCTGAGTGAATTTCCCAGCGCACCCTGTGTTTATATTTTGTGCAATTATATGTTTATAAGGAGATCTGGGTGTGCATCTGTAATGGGATGTTTCAAACAAAAGTGTATGCAGTGTGGTGTAAGCATCCATCCATCCATCCATTTTCTGAGCCGCTTCTCCTCACTAGGGTCGCGGGCGTGCTGGAGCCTATCCCAGCTGTCATCGGGCAGGAGGCGGGGTACACCCTGAACTGGTTGCCAGCCAATCGCAGGGCACATCGAAACAAACAACCATTCGCACTCACAGTCATGCCTACGGGCAATTTAGATTCTACAATTAATGCATGTTTTTGGGATGTGGGAGGAAACCGGAGTGCCCGGAGAAAACCCACGCAGGCACGGGGAGAACATGCAAACTCCACACAGGCGGGGCCGGGGATTGAACCCCGCACCTCAGAACTGTGAGGCTGACGCTCTAACCAGTCGGCCACCGTGCCGCTGGTGTAAGCATGCAGCCAATAATTTCTATCAACTCCTCCTGTTGAGGTGCCCCAATTGGGTTGTGTGTGTGAACTATATGTGCCCGGCGGTAAGTGTGTGCGACAATTGGAAAACCCTAACAATACATATTGGAGAAAAAATGGAGACTAGCTCCCCCTAGGTGTGTGTGCATGACCTATATGCATCCTATATGTAAACCCCCATACCCAACACCAGAGTACCCGGCCCCCCACGGGATTGACTTAAACTCCAGCATTGAGCAGTGAATGGGTGTGTGACATTTGGAAAATCTAACAGTATGTTTTGAACAGAAAGGTGGAGACTAACTCCCCTAAAGGTCCATAAGGTCCTCAAACCTCCACATATACAATAAGCAGCCTAAACAATAAACTTTCCCTGCAACAGCGGTACCATGTGTTAACATTAGCAACAGCATGAAATGTAGACCCTACACTAAAGTGCCACGTTGATATAAGGGCCAAAGATGATGTCCGGATCCAGTTCCAGTTTGTAGTGCGCCACATCCAACGCCACCAGCTCTAGTCGAAGCTCAGATGTTTCTTCCTCCAGATCATCCAGGAGGGCCTTGCTCTCCACCATCTGGTATGGAGGGGCTTCTCTAGACGACCCACGGCTCGGTCAATGCATCTGATGATTAGTGCCCTAATGAAGGGAATACAACAACAACCGCAAAACACAAAAACCCCATGGATATTGCCAATTGAGATTATCGAACTGCCAATTATCCCTTTCCACTTGCCAAACCATCTTTCCATTAGATCATAAAACAGGCCAATTTGGGGTCTGGAATGCATACGAAAGGTGACCTCCACTGAAACACCATACGTCGGCTCTAGCCACAGTCAATTGAGAGCATCAAATGCGGGTTGACAGATCAATGGTTTGGACACAGTTCTTTTCATTCATTTTGCCAACATTAAACAGCCACTAAGAACCACCATTTTCCCTTCCTGAGATATCCAAATTCCATCTCTCTGATTGGAGTTGCTCCTTTCTCTTTCCACTGTTGTTTTTCAGTATGTCTGTATTATTTTACACATCTAAAGTCTGTGTATACTGTATGTTTACAGTCTTACCTTCTGCTAATTGACATGTCCGGTGGACCGCATGGAGTTCTGCCGACTGGGCCGAGTGTGGTGGTGGGGGTAGTTTTTGTGCTTCTAGGGTTCAAAACATTCTCTTCTCCTATGTTTGGTGTACTACATGTCCCGTGTTTCGGTCAAAGTGACTGTAAACAATGTCATGTATTGGTTTTCCTGTGGTGTGCTCTGTACTCTAATTGTTTGTGCCAACTCTTCTTACATGGCTCCCTCACAATTGTGTACTGTGTCATACTGGTTCCCTAGCAAGCCTGCTAAGTTTAGCTTGTGTATTGGTTGGGAAATGTATGTTAGTTTGTTTCAAAACCTCAGTGAGTTTTTGATGTCTTTTGGGTGTGAGTGTGAATCCTTTACTGTTCAGGAATGACTTTACTGCACGGTTGGTATGTATGTGTATGTCGCCCCTGTTGTTATGTGCCAGTCAGAGCTTTCACAATTGCTGACACTTCTCTTGCGCATGTGTTTGGCTTTTTTTCAGCTGGTTCTAAAGATCCAGAGTTGCAACAAAGGATCTTCCTCCCTCGAGGACTGTGCCAGTACAGCACAGTCCTCACCATACATTTTTTTTCGGACACATCAAGATGAAAAGGACTCCTAAAGTCCTTCGCAGGTGTGTCCAGCAATGGCCCATCGCTCAGTTACAGCAGACCACAATTCAACATATTCCTCCATTATATGTGATTGTTAAGTAAGTATGTGTGCAGTGCACGGGGCCGTGTGGTGGTGTGTACAACCGGAGATTAAGAATCTATGGTAGCCATTTGTTGTTTTAAGTTAAAATGTGTCGAAATTGCGCCCATTGCATATTTCTTGCACTGTACGCTGTTTTAATTGTACTCTTATTTTTTTCTCTTTGTTTTAAATGTTTTAAGCTGTTTTTTAAATGCTTTTAATCATGTAAAGCACATTGAGTTACCTTGTGTATGAAATGCGCTGTATAAATAAATTTGCTTTGCTTTGCTAAAACAAACATTTGACTCTGGGTTTTATTTTATATCGATATCAACCCAACTGACTTAGGGCGGCTGTGGCTCAGTGGGTAGAGTTGGTCGTCCAGTGACTGAAGGGTCCAGGGTTCAAATCCCGGCTACACATGTCAAAGTGTCATTGGGCAAGACACTGAATCCTACTTTGCTCCCAGTGGGCATGGCAGCAGCCACCCATTGGTGTATGAATGTGTGTGTGAGTGGTTGAATGTGAGGCTTTATAAAGCACTTTGGGCACTGTGATGGTGTAGATAAAGCGCTACATAAGTGCAGGCCCTTTCCCATTTTCCTTACCCACCGATGGGGCACAAGGTTCGTGTTTGTGATACAACGTTTATGTGAACTTTGTCCCAATGCACTGTGATGTAAAGTTGCTACGGTGAAGTTTTAACTCAATGTTAAGCTTTTTTTTTTCTGTCATCATCTCTCACATTGTTTGAAGACTAAAATAAACGCTAAAAACCCTCCATCCATCCATTTTCTGAGCCGCTTCTCCTCACTAGGGTTGCGGGCGTGCTGGAGCCTATCCCAGCTGTCATCGGGCAGGAGTTCAACCCTGAACTGGTTGCCAGCCAATCGCAGGGCACATACAAACAAACAACCATTCGCACTCACAGTCACGCCTACGGGAAATTTAGAGTCTCCAATTAATGCATGTTTTTGGGATGTGGGAGGAAACAGGAGTGCCCAGAGAAAATCCACGCAGGCACGGGGAGAACATGCAAACTCCACACAGGCGGGGCCGGGGATTGAACCCGGGTCCTCAGAACTGTGAGGCTGACGCTCTAACCAGTCAGGCTCCGTGCCGCCACGGTAAAAACCATCAGTGCAAAAGTTCAACCAACCATTTATCTCATTAGCTGTCTCAATGTTGGCATAGACATATTTTATTATTTCACTCACCCAATTGACATCACTGAAGCTCCATGCGCTATAGGCTGAAGCTCGGAGCGCGTCAGACGCTGGAGATCGTGAAAGCGTCTTTTGCACAATATAATCTTATCCCATGTGTTGCACCGAGGCAACTGGTCATTCATTTGAACAGTTAAGACACGCTTTTGTTCGCGGCTGCTGCTGCTGGGCACAAGGACGTCTTTGTGCGTGCTCTTCTTCAGTGTTTTTCGCCACTGCTTCTTCGGGGTCAGCGGACAAGGCATTGAAACTGGGAACTGAATTTTTTTAATTTGAACGATTCTGGGAGAACTGGAACATTAGTCCCGGTTCCAATCGGTTCTCGATTCTCGATGCCCAACCGAAGTTACTTGGCTCTTGTGAAACACAAAGTGCATGTTTAAAGGTTGAACTACTGTATGTTTGTACACACAGATGGTCTTTGTGTACCAGCCATTAAATATAATAATATTGCAATAAATATTGCATATTCTTTAGACTTAGGCTTTCTCAGCCTCTTAATATTATGTCATTGTTAATTTGTCCTAGGGAAGGAATGACAAGAGTGCAGTTAAATATATGTTTTCTGAGCAGATCCCCCCATCATGATATTGAATTTCTCAACCACAAATGTCTTATTAGGGCTATAAATCTTTGTTTGGCCAAGACATGACTTTTTAGTTTATCTAGGCAATCTGGCCAAGTATATGCTTCTTTGGGAAGGCCCTGTTCCGTACCCAAGCGTGACTGTGCGACAGACAGGCACAAAGCAAAATTTGGAAAGGCATGCTTGGAGAGAGATTGGTGTGGAAGAACCTGACTGGCCCACACATTGCCCTAACCTCAACCCCATTTTATACATTTAGGACACAGGTGTCAACCTCAAAGCCCGGGGGCCAGATCTGGCCCACCGCACCACTTTCTGTGGCCCACTAAAGCAATTCAAGCTTACAGGTTTTTTCTTTTCATTCACTTTTAACAGATATTACAAGCGTTTTTGTCACCAAATTCCTTCTTAAAATAAAATTAACAGTCGTATGATTATTATTTGTGTGCCACAATTTTCCATGGCTTCTGATTTCAAACTCAATTCCCTGTTAACAATAAACAGCATGTAGCAAGCAATTCCATATCCATATTGTATATGAAATAATATGGTGAGGTGGCAATTACATTTATATGGTTTTCATAGTCATAAGGGTCCTCTAAGGAAAACCATAACTATGACGTGGTCCGCGACGAGAATGACTTTGACGCCTCTGGTTTAGGATTGTTTGGATCATACCTTTGTTCGCCTCCTAGAAGAGAGGCAGGTCGAGGGATTTAGAGGGAGTGGGATGGAGAGGAAGAATGTGTGGCGGTGCGAGTTTGTTGTTTAAGGTAGAAGCTAAATTAACAATGGAAAACTTTCAACTGCAAATAAAAACACAAAGCACATTTTGAGATTGTACTCTCATTTTGCTTGGGGATTTCAGCTGTTATTTCAGGGGGTCTGCGGCCCATGGGAACCCACCAATCACCAACCAGTTGGAGGGATCTTCACAATGGTTTTAAATGAATAATAGATTTGACACATAAATACATTATCTCTAAAGCATAAGCAAAACAAACAAACAAACCAAAAAAAAAAACAAGAATCATTTTTATATAATATTGAGGACGCAGGCCTGTATAACTTCACTGACTGGGGTTCCAGGAACAGACAAGGGTGCTGCCTCCTTCAAGGTGAATGCAGCACACACTTTTTTGATTTGGGTGCAGTTACAATCCTACTCCTCCTTACATACAGTATTGTACACATGGTACACTATGGGCAATTTAGAGTCTTGAATCAATGCATGTTTTTGGGATGTGGGAGGAAACCGGAGTGCCCGGAGAAAACCCACGCAGGCACGGGGAGAACATGCAAACTCCACACAGGCGGGGCCAGGATTTGAACCCTGGTCCTCAGAACTGCGAGGCAGATGTGCTAACCAGTTGGTAACCATGCCATCAGTAGAATCAATAAGTCTAATTAAATTATGGTTGTCTGTGTGTTTGCCTAACGCCTATATACAGTACATTGGCACACTCATGGACACAGCTGCGAAATTTAATGAGCACCAGTGCCCGAATGGAGTAGGAGAGACGTGTGTGTGTGTGTGTGTGTGTGTGTGTGTGAAGAAGAGGAGGGGTCACGGCTCAGTGCTAGGCTTTGACACTCATCATAACTGCTAATGTTGCGACTTTGGCAGTTTTAATGACAGAATCATTGTTTTGCCACAAATGTGGAGTCTAATTTCAAACCCCAATTCCAATGACGTTGGGACATTGTGCAAAACGTAACTAAAAACAGAATACAATGATTATCAAATCCTTTTCGACCTCCATTCAATTGAATACACTACAAAGACAAAATATTTGATGTTCAATCTTGGTCTCATCAGACCAGAGAATATTATTTCTCACCGTCTTGGAGTCCTTCAGGTGTTTTTTCTAGCAAACTCCATGCAGGCTTTTATGTGTCTTGCACTGAGGAGAGGCTTCTGTTGGGCCACTCTTCCATAAAGCCCCGACTGGTGGAGGGCTGCAGTGATGGTTGACTTTCTGGAACTTTCTCCCATCTCCCGAATGCATCTCTGGAGCTCAGCCACAGTGATCTTTGGGTTCTTCTTTACCTCTCTCACCAAGGCTTTTCTCCCCCGATTGTTCAGTTTGGCCAGACGCCCACCTCTAGGAAGGGTTCTGGTTGTCCCAAATGTCTTCCATTTAAGGATTATGGAGGTCACTGTGCTCTTAGGAACCTTAAGTGCAGCATAATTTTTTTTGTAACCTTAGCCAGATCTGTGCCTCTCCACAATTATGTCTCTGAGCTCTTCAGGCAGTTCCTTTGACCTCATGATTCTCATTTGCTCTGACATGCACTGTGAGCTGTTAGGTCTTATATAGACAGGGGTGTGGCTTTCCTTATCAAGTCCAATCAGTATAATCAAACAGAGCTGGACTCCAATGAAGGTGGAGAACCATCTCAAGGGTGAACAGAAGAAATGGACAGCACCGAAGTTAAATATATGAGTGTCACAGCAAAGGGTCTAAATGACTGTGTGATATTTCAGTTTTTCATTTTTAATAAATCTGCAAAAAATTCAACAATTCTGTATTTTTCTGTCAATATGGGGGGCTGTGTGTACATTAATGAGGAAACAAATGAACTTAAATGATTTTAGCAAATGGCTGCAATATAACAAAGAGTGAAACATTTAAGGGGGTCTGAATAATTTCCGTACTCACTGTAATTTATGTCACCCAGACCTCCATCCATCCATTTTCTGAGCCGCTTCTCCTCACTAGGGTCGCGGGCATGCTGGAGCCTATCCCAGCTGTCATCGGGCAGGACGCGGGGTACACCCTGAACTGGTTGCCAGCCAATCGCAGGGCACATAGGAACAAACAACCATTCGCACTCACAGTCATGCCTACGGGCAATTTAGAGTCTCCAATTCATGCATGTTTTTGGGATGTGGGAGGAAACCGGAGTACCCGGAGAAAACCCACGCAGGCACGGGGAGAACATGCAAACTCCACACAGGCGGGGCTGGGGATTGAACCCGGGTCCTCAGAACTGTGAGGCTGACGCTCTAACCAGTCGGCCACCGTGCCGCTCACCCAGACCTTAAACTAATTAACAGTTCCCCGAGAAATCTGGGCTTACAGGCATCAAAGAGGTGCGAGCTGATATTCACAAATACCTGCTCCGACGTTGGTGGAAAAATGTAAATAAGTTATCATGTGTTGTGCTTTTCTGCTTGCTTCTAGTTAGAGAAATGTTTTATCACTGCGTGCAAAGCTTTCTCCCACAGGATGAGTCATGTGCTTGCAGGTGCAAGGACAAATTTGAATCAAATTATATTTAAAAAAAAAAGAGAAAAAAAGAAAAACCTTAAAAAATGAAGGAAAATGATTTAGAGGAAACAGAATACTGAAAGAGAATTTGAGAGGGAGACAGAGAACGGAAAGAGAATGTAGACAAAATAAGAAAGGAAAAGGAATGTGAAAAGAAATAGAATGTGTAGAGAAGGAAAAAGAACAATTAATGTTCCATAGAAAGGAGGATGATGAGACAGGATCAGTGTCAAGGAGAAGAGAAAGAATTGTTGAAATAAGTGAAAACGGGGGAGGTGTAACTGCCCCCCTTTATCCTAAATTACCACCGCCTCCACATTAGAAGGACTGACACCACATAAAGCAGACATAAACCAGTTTGTTGAGGAACTGGAAAATTTAAGCCGATCATATAACTTAAATGATGCAAAAGTCCAACAAGTGTGGATGACGGCCGTGGGTCCAAATTGGCATAATATTAGAGGACCATGGAATCCAAGAGATGCAAATGGGATTTTGGCCCATGATAGTCGCAAATTGGGACACCGGGTGGAAGGATGAATTAACAGAGCAACCCAGCGATTTAGACAGAACAGAATGGAATGTTGGTGTTGTGGAAAGGAAGGACACATATCAAGAGACTGTCCAGACAGAAAAACTACAAATGCATGACTAGACCGAGACAAAGGGGAAATGGAACTGACTTTAGAATATGACGGTACTGAAGAAATTCAAAATCTTCAAGAAATACTGACTATGCAGACAGACAGACCAGAAGTGACGTTATTAGTAAATGGCAAACCTCCTTTCTGTGTGACGTAATACAAGAAATAGGTTTGCCATTGTACTATTACTCACTGGATGTGTTGAATGTACTTCCGTGTGAGACAGGCTCAGCCCTCCTAACAGAGGGGCGAAAAGCCATCACAGACGCACAAGATAGAATGTCACCCGACAACTTACATGTGACAATGTGGCACAAGACCAGACCAGGACCAGACGCTAAGTATGAAGACAAACTTAGGAAAACACCACAGAAAAACACAATTACATATGTCTATTCGGACGCGGAAAGCACCTCCGTAGCCGGAGTAACGCTAAGTCCGGAAGCAAAGGCATTACATAAAGAATGGACACCACCACATGTATCACTTTACAAAGACTACCACAGTAAGTGGAAAGATCTTTCAAAAATGGTGGAAGAGGGCGAAAGAGCTACAGATTGGGTAGCTACATCAGTAAGTACGTGGACCAGTGCAAACACAGGTCTCACCAGAAAAGCACTCTTCTGGTGCGTAAGAATCAAAATTGGAGTACACCTACATAAAAGCCCAGAATGACACATTCTCCTGACTGAGGAGGAAGAGATAATACTTAAAGATTTGCCTATAACATTGTGGTCAAAAGGCACCACTGATGTAGGGCAAGTGAAAGGAACATTACCGGTACAAATACGACCAAAAACAGAATATAGACCTTGTGTAAGACAATATCCACTAAAACCAGATGCTAAAGAAGGTATTAAACCAGTGATTGAAGATTTAATAAAAGCAGGAGTAATAATTGAATGCGCAGACTCGCCGTGTAATACGCCAATATTCCCGGTCAAAAAACAGGCTCCGTCAACAGGATGGCGTATGGTACAGGATCTGCAGGCAATAAACAATGCTGTAATACAAAGGGCACCATGTGTGCCTGATCCGTATACGCTGCTAAATTCATTAAGATCAGATGCAAAGGTATTTTCAGTCATAGACCTTAGTAACGCTTTCTTTTCGGTACCAATACACAAAGATACCCAATTCTGGTTTGCATTTACATTTGAAGGAAAAAGATATACTTACACAAGGTTACCACAAGGATATTGTGAAAGCCCAACTATCTATTCACAGGTTATGAGTGCCAGTATGGCAAAATTCCAAAACCCTGGGAAAGTCAAATCCTACTCTACGTAGATGACATATTACTGGCCTCCCCAGACAAACGTACCTGTGAAAGTGATACTTTGGCTCTCCTAAAACACTTGGCAGACGAGGGACATAAAGTGAGCAAAAATAAGCTCCAATTCTGCAAAGAACAAGTTAAATATTTAGGCCATAATTTGAGTAAAGGAGGAAGAACAATAATAGAAGATAGAAAGACAGCTATCTTACAAGCACCTAAACCACTAACAAAAAAACAGATGATGTCATTTTTGACTAACAAATTACTGTAGGACACGGGTGCCCAATTATGCAGAAATAACTGCACCTTTAACACAAACGACAATTTTAAAACCAAAAAGGATATCATCTCACTATTCAGCACAAGCGGCAGAATTAATTGCATTGACTGAAGCGTGTAAATTAATGAAAAATGAGATTGTTACCATATACACCGACAGCCAATATGCATATGCTACTGTTCACAGATTTGCACAATACTGGAAAATAGAGGCATGATAACCTCGACGGGAAAACCAGTGACACATGCGGAGCTGTTAACAGAATTAATAAAAGCAGTACAACTACCACAAAAACTAGCAATATGCAAATGCGTTGCACATACAGCCGGAACAGACAGTATTTCTTTGGGGAATGCATTAGCTGACAAAGCTGCAAAAGC
This sequence comes from Phyllopteryx taeniolatus, assembly GCF_024500385.1. Lineage (NCBI taxonomy): Eukaryota > Metazoa > Chordata > Actinopteri > Syngnathiformes > Syngnathidae > Phyllopteryx > Phyllopteryx taeniolatus. The sequence goes on along the minus strand of NC_084506.1, from coordinate 770,533 downwards.
AGTAGCACAAGGGGAAGAGCAAATACTAAATCTGGAAAATAACAAGGAACTAGACAAGGACACTTTGAAAGATATGCAAGAACAAAGCCCACTGAAAGAAAAAGAACAGTGGCTTAAAAATAATGTAAGAATTGAAAACAACATGTATATAGGACCTGAAGGTAAAACTGTCTTACCAAAAAACTTATATAAATGGGCAGCAGTATTGAGCCATGGTTCAACACATGTCTCAACAGGAGGGATGGTAAGACAGATAAATCAATATTATACAACCTATGGCTTTAATTCTTATTCAAAAAACTTTTGTAGAGCATTTGTGCTAGGCATAATCCACAAGGCAATTTGAGGCCCAGGAGAGGAAAATTTCCTGCACCTCAATACCCTTTTAAAATAATTCACATGGACTTTATTGAATTAAACCAAAGTGAAGGGAAAAAGTATTGTTTGGTCATCGTTGATGCATTCTCTAAATGGATAGAGCTGTTCCCCACAAAACACTAACAGTAGCGAAGGCGTTATGTAAAGACATTATACCGCGATATGGAATACCAGAGAAAATATACAGTGATAATGGAGCACATTTTGTGAATCAATTAATAAAAAGAATAAGCGACATGTTCCACATAGATTTAAAAAATCACTGTTCATACCATCCTCAAAGTGCCGGATTGGTAGAAAGAACAAACGGAACAATTAAAAACAGACTAAAGAAATGTATGGAAGAAACAAAACGATCATGGACAAAATGTTTAGATTTAGTAAAAATGTACATAAACATTACAAGCACAACAGGCTTGACTCCGCACGAAACACTGTTTGGCAGAATGTACAGAATACCACAATTTAAAAATCAATGGGAAAAAGATGAAGAAACAAATCTATCTGATTACATGAGAAAGATGTTGGAGAAACAGAAGGGAGGGCATTCTGATGATGTACCCTTTGATTCCCGGCAGGCACAACAATTAGTGGAACCAGGAGACTGGGTACTAACACGCAACATCAAGAAGAAACATTGGCACTCTCCCAAGTGGGAAGGGCCATACCAGGTGTTGTTGACAACACGCACTGCAGTGAAAAGTAGCAGAAAGATCAACTTGGATTCATTTGTAAAAAGGTCATTTCTGCTGAAACCTCCGATAGGGAAGGTGAGCCAAAGCCTGACAATAAGGTGGGTGCAGATATATAGAATCTGAAAATACCTGAAGGTCAGTGAAGAAATTTAAAAGGACACTGACCCTGATAGAGGAGGTTCAGCAAAAATGACAACACCAAAATGGTTAAGTACTGCTGTGGGATGTTGGGGATGTACGTTCTTTACCATTGTAATATTTCTGTTTGTATGGTATCTATGGGAACCATCGGATTTTGAAAAAGTACACCAAAACGTCACATATCCACAAAGAGCAGATCGCGACGTTAAAAAAGAAATCAGTATGGATGTTACCGGAAAACAATGCGATAATGCAACGGCTCACCAGTCCATACCGACTATATGCTTGCCAACTAACACAACCACAATAATAAAAATCCCATGGGCCAGCATAACTCGTTGGGGTGAACCAGCATCAAAAAATGGTGAAGGATACTCGTGGTATATGACAAATGATCAGGAAAACACAGGGTGGGCCACTCTAGTGACTGACCCACCGGGAAAAGACTGGTCAAGCTATACCAAAACAGAGGATGCGCGACGACAAAGACCATTGCTACGATTGGAAACAGATAAAAACGGGTTTATCCTAACAGTAAATCTTACAGAAGGGAAGAGCTTCTTCACTGGGTGAGAAAAGGGAACATGTTGGCTCTTCCTATTTTGGGCATGGAGTAATGGAAAGGATCCTAGTTACTTAATAAAACTTTGTGAATTTACACCTAGGGATAACATCTCACCACAGGACATCTGGACATCTCACCATGTCCAGCCTCGCAACACAGCGGGGAATAGTCGCAATATCTAAACCTTCCTCAATAAAATCATTCGAAGTCACTACTGGAATTTCAGGACAGACTAACAATTGGCTTCTGATGGTAGAACAAGCCGCTAATGTAACACAAAGCGACTGTGTGGTGTGTATGGGTCCCAAACCAATTTTACAAATAATACCTGCATCAATCCAAGACAAATGTGTAATAGAAGTTATGAACCAAACAAATCTAAACCCAAATTGTACCCACTGGGATTTAGTGTTTCCTGTAACTAAACCACAGAAGAAGAAACCAATATTCTCAAAAAAGGTGGCGACAGGAAACTTTACGTGTATTAATATAACTGGACAGGGAAATTTATTAGGGAATCTTTCGGCTGAACATTGTTCTAAACAAATGCAGGTAAAAAAAAGACTTCGTATCTGTAATTAGAGCAGACATATGGTGGTGGTGTGGTGATAATAGATTATTTGACAGACTACCCAATAATGTATCTGGATTGTGTGCACTGGTTACCCTAATAATACCTATATCAGTCTATCAGATGACAGCAGAAGAAATGTCTATACTAATAGAAAAAAATTATACCTCGGGACTGGCACAAAAATAAGAGATCAATCACCTGGCAATCCCAGGCAGATCCAACTTACATAGATGCAATTGGATTTCCAAGAGGGGTACCTGATGAATACAAATTAGTAGATCAAGTAGCAGCAGGATTTGAATCAACAATCTGTTGGTGGTGTACAACCAATAAAAACGTAGACCGAATAAAGTACATCCACTACAATGTACAGCGGTTAGGAAATTGGACACAGCACAGTTTTGAGGCCGTACATGAGCAATTGGCAGCCACATCTTTAATGTCATTTCAGAACAGAATTGAACTAGATATTGTCAAGTGGGCTGCCAAGCCACATGAAGCGATGGAACAAAAGGTGGTGATTGGCTTATGTAGCTAGGTTCATGTGATTGAGCTTAGCCCCAGTTTCAATTCCTGGTTCAACCACCAGAGGTGGTCAAACCATCCATCCATCCATCCATTTTCTGAGCCGCTTCTCCTCACTAGGGTCGCGGGCATGCTGGAGCCTATCCCAGCTGTCATCGGGCAGGAGGCGGGGTACACCCTGAACCGGTTGCCAGCCAATCGCAGGGCATATAGAAACAAACAACCATTCGCGCACTCAGTCATGCCTACGGGCAATTTAGAGTTTCCAATTAATGCATGTTTTTGGGATGTGGGAGGAAACCGGAGTACCCGGAGAAAACCCACGCAGGCACGGGGAGAACATGCAAACTCCACACAGGCGGGGCCGGGGATTAGACCCGGGTCCTCAGAACTGTGAGGCTGACGCTCTAACCAGTCTCCACCGTGCCGCTATTATCAAATGTCAATCACAATTGCTATTAGATGCCACAGGTAACCAAATTTAGATTATGAGTATGAGTCGCCAGTTCAAGCATAAGTCTTCTTAAAATCTGAATACTATTAAACCCCCTATCATAGTAAACAAACACATACTGAAGTCAACCACTTATAACCAATTGTTTAATTTTATATCCTTGAGATAATTTTGATGTTCTCTTTGATGTTATAACGTCAATGTTCTTTTGAAAATCATTGATAAAAAGTACATCAAGCCTAGTAAGGCTGTTATACATTATTCTTACTTTTGTATTACTATTATACAATGCTTTGGAACAGCGTTTATGCAAAAACTGTAACCTGTGTAAGATTGTCTCTCTCAGGCAACGCAGCACCAGATGTACTACAAAGAAAAGAACGAACCTGTTGAATGCATGAGAGAATTGTATTCACATGAATGTATATACATTTATTTGACATTTAACATATACACATATATTGCAGATTGCTTAGAGATTAACATGGTGTGATGAAATGTATTGGTTGAGCTCAAGACATGAAATATGCTTGTAACTGAATGTATTCACTGAGAACCTATTTGGGTGAGCAAATAAGAGGTCAAGTCAGGATAACGCTGAAGTGAAAGTGAAAGATACTTCCACTCAGGTCACGTCAGGACATTCTGAAGTGGAAACAGGTCCTTCGACATCAGGTCAAGTCAGGACACTCTGAAGTGGTGATAAAAGGTACTAGCGAGGAGCGCGTGTCAGAATATGTAAACAAAAGGATTATTCCAGAGAAAGGGGAGGTTTGAAACCAAGGTTATAAAAGCCTCACACGCTGATAAACGGGGCTCTCTTATACTTTCAAGGGTAGGGAGACACACGCTCTTTTCTCTCGCAATGACATGCTGGCAGGAGGAATTCATCAGGCTACTTGGATAAGCACTTCATTTTTGAATTTTCCTCTTTAATTGGGTAAGACTAAAATATTATTACAATAAGGTAACTAATAGAACCGCTATTGACATTGCGTGGATAGGGAAGAGAGCTAGTCAGCTGTCCAGGGATTCTTATATTCCAAATTATCTTATTATCAATTGGCATTATGGCTCCGTAGGACTTGATCACTCCTTAAAGCTCACCCAAAAGGTAATACTTGTTTTAAGATTTAATACTTTTAACTACTTCTACTTCTTTTCATTTTTTTTATTCTTATTATTGTTTATTTTATATTACAAACCCTTACTGTCATATTATCATTTTAACCTTAAATAATCACTGAAATAAAAACCTTGCTATTAATTTTATTCTATCTTTGTCATTCTTATAATGAGAAGTTGTCTCATTTTTATCACTCAACCTCTTATAAGTGATTGAACGTCGACGATACCAATAACACCGGGTCGTATCACTATCTCAAAAAGTAACTCATCTATATCACTTCGGCTTAATACAAAAACAAATCCGTACGGTCCTAACAAGGATTGTTAAATTTACTAGGTCAATAACAAGTGCAAAACGATTCATAGGGATGAAGCTGCTGTAAAAACGGAGTACTCACATTATTACCCTTTCACTCGGTGTGGTTACTCAACTAGGGGTGATAAGTGAGAGCAGATCGGATTGGCTCCGTAAAACTAAAGGCAGTTAGCACACCTAGGCGAATTCATCTTGACACCGGCTTAAAAGCTCCCGTCTTCTTGCGCGTACGTCGTTGGAGACGGCAAGGAAACAGAAGGGGAGGCTTGACCCTTTAAACGGAGAGTCGGTCAGGACATTTCTCCTGATTAGTCCTGCGGATAAGCGAAATCTGACATGTGGCGCCCAACATTGGGCTAGAATCGATTTTTACGGAAAATCGGGATCGATAATAGCCCAAAAAGAACCCGAGTGGTCGCTTCCTAAAGTATTGGGCACAAAGCTTGGGAAGCGATACTCGCTGACAAAATTTCATGTCAGACGACCTTGAGTGGGCACGAAAGTAGTATCTTTGAAGAATATTAATTCTTGAAAAATAACTCTTAGCTACGGGTCTAGAGTGTACTCGTAGCGAAGAAGATAGCACTGTTTCGTGTCTAAGAAACGACAACCAGCCCCCCTAAAAAAATCTCACACTCTAGGGTGAGTGTGAGAAGCCATTCAAAGTGAATGGACATGATCGGCGACCTGCTGCTCTGGTCGGCCGTGAAGCTACTGATAGCGAGATTGTTAGAGCGTGCTGCGAGGCGCTCAAGGGAGGGAGGGGCTGAGTTGAGGGATGGAATAAGCAACCTGCTAAGGAAAAGCAGGGCTTATGGTTAAACTGTATTCAACCAACTAACAGAAGGAAAGGAGACTAAAGCCAGGACACTTATTAGCGTCGGTACTAGTCTTTCGGGAGCTACATAATGGTGAACTAGATTATGAGCCTAAACTATGTTTTAGGGTATTTAGGCCTCCCGTGGTGGTTGAGGATACCCATCGTTTTTGTAGGTTACATTAGATTTCCATTTTTGACTCATTTCCCTTATTCCCTATTGTCCTACTGCGGCATACCCCTAACATTTATCACCCTTTTTCCATAATAGGAGACACTTTAACTCAGTTGTCGACTTTGGCATTCCCATGCCGAGGTCCCCTTTCCCCTTGCCCTTCCCTTTTGCCATTTTAGCCAGATTTTGATTTTTCTACCAAACAAGAATTACTCTAGTTTTTCTTCGGAGGTGGACTGATTTTGATTTTTCTACCAACAAGAATTACTTTAGTTTTTCTTCGGAGGTGGACTGATTTTGATTTTTCTACCAACAAGAATTACTTTAGTTTTTCTTCAGAGGTGGACTGATTTTGATTTTTCTACCGGAAAGGACTACTTTAGTTTTTCTTCGAAGGAGGATTAAATTTAATTTTTCCTTTTCTTCAAATGAGACTGGATTTTAACTAAACCGTACATAAATAGGGTAGGTCCATGAACGGAGTAAGTAACCATCCCATCGTTTAGTAAAGGATGTTAGTCAGTGAGGCCAGGTGAAACGCTCACAGCTAATTATTCTGAGTGTGTAGAGGCGACGCTAAAAGAGCGGAGCTGAGTAACCAGGAGCTGTAGTACGAGCCCATGACCCTATGTGCTACTGGGGGGTATCGGAAATAGGCAGCTCCACTCCTACAACAGAAGCGGGCTACGGCCAAGTTAATATGCTAAACAGAAGCGGGCTACGGCCAAGTTAATACGCTAAACAGAAGCGGGCTACGGCCAAGTTAATACGCTAAACAGAAGCGGGCCACGGCCAAGTTAATACGCTAAGAAGAAATGTTTATGAATGCGGGAGAAGACGAGCCCCCGGGCCCCTCAGAAGGAAAAGCGGCAGCGGTGGAATCGGAAACCCGACCTCTAGGACAACATGAAATACCAATAAGACTCGTGCTATATAACGGGGGCTTAGAAGAATGGCCGCCCGGAGTAAGGAGGATGGTAGAAACGGAAAATCCATCCATACAACCCTTAGAACTCCCGACAATGGTGAAGAAAGCCGTCAAGGGACAAGGCCAGTTTAAAGCAGAGAAGCCCGGAGGGACTGGAGTGATGACAATGATAGTAGACCACCCTGGAGAAGACTACAATCGTAGAGAAGCTCCCCAATGGTTGGAGTGGTGGATAAGGATGATGGAAAGATACAATGTAGTTGAATTGGTTAGCATTAGCGTTGGGTTGGACCCCATAGTAAAAATGCTGGCGAATACAACAGAAATAAAATGTAAACTGGTGGACAGTGAAAGGGCAAGGGCAGTGTCCAGATATCATGAACACCAAGGTTACATTCAGAGAATAAAGATGCTTGCGGAAACAAAGAAAGCGCCAGATCTTAACACCTTGAGCGAGGAAGACTCATCAGATGTGAAACTAGACATGGTAGTTATTCCACGAGCGGAGGAGGACCAGGAGGAACAAAACAGAAAGGCAAGGTTGACATGGCAAATGACTCCTCTTATTAGAACAGAATCTTTGCCACCCTTGCCAAAGGAAACCAAAACATGTAGAGCTGGAATAACCATGTGCCACTATGTAGGGAGCCCTTGGGACATTTGCGGAGATGCCCTAGTGATATTCACAAGTAAGAAACTGAGACCCTATAGTAAAACATTTTGGGCCGATTTAGACCTTACAGCATACATAACAGAGAAGGAACTAGAATTGCAAAGAAGAGAATCGGACTCGAAAGCAGTTGTGATAACCAGTGGGGGAGATTCGTCCTACTATATGATAGTACATGTCCCTGGGGAGAAGTGGACGACAGAAGTAGACCAAACACAGTATTTGGAAGAAATGACAGAAGCGCTAGAAAGCGGCATTGACAGAGCTTTGGAAAGTGGAGCCGCTCGAATCGTAATAGAGGTGAACGGAATAAAGTCAGAAAAAATGTCATGGAAGTTGGCTGAAACAGCAGCGGTCGGGGCTTTTAAGCTGAGAGCATTGACCCCAGTAACTTTAGCCACAGGAGCTGAATTTGTGGTGGTAATATCACCGAGACAGAGAGGAGAAAGGGTAAATGTAGCAAAAGAGGAGCTATTAACTCAGATGCTACAAATATCCCGAACTCAGTTGCAACTTCAACAAAACCCCAAAGCTAAACCCAGAACACCGCCTCAGCCAGCCCAACAGACAGAGATCTACCCCATACCGTTACCTAGGAGGAGAGAGGAAGGAGTAGAACAGGACTCAGGATCACAAGGGGCTGGAGTGGAAATAGAGGACGAGGTACCAGCAGGACCAAATGAGCTGAAAAATGGAGGAAAAAGCCCTGGAAGAGGGGTAGTGACTTTCAGTCCGGCTACCTCCACTCCCAGAGCGGTAAGTGACTCCTATCGATCACTGCCTCCACTGACACCTTTACCTTTACCAAGGGGAAACCCGAGGAGATCACCTGGCGAAGTAAGAGAACTAGTTGGACATACGAGGGCACCCGAAGAAGGAAGTGGAAACGAGGGTAACCGAGAGGAAGAAGACTGGGTGTGTGTACCTCTCAGGGTCGAACCTGAGGCCGAGGTAAGGGAGGAGGATTTGGAATCACTGACTTCGGACGCAGCTCCTAAGGACCCTGAGGACCGACCTCCTAAGGTAATCACAAGACCAACAAATAAAGGGAAGAAAAACCCACAACCAGTATATAACATATACAAAGCCTCAGAGAGGCTTGCCAGAGACATACAATTGGGATTTGTCCAGACTCAAGATGGGAGAAAGACTTTCATACCAGAAGCGGGACAAAAACAATATCCCTATCCATTTGGTTGGTTAGAGAAAATGGATGATGACATGACTGAACGTAAGAGTCACCTATGGAGAAGCAGCAAACATTTTGCAAACTCCCACGTATCATACGCTAGTGGGACATATGGAATTCACCAAGAATTTCAGAGAAGGCTTCGTGACAGTAATGTATGATATGTTACTCAGAAAACTTAAACAAGCGGTGTATCAAAGAGCACAAATTGAATTAAGAGCTGAAGAGGACTTGGAAATGGACGCCGGGGCGATGGCGGCCCCTGTCAACCCTGGAAGTCAGCCCTCTCAGTACGGAATACCTCTAGGAATGACAACGGTTGGACCTAACTCCATGTATCAGCCGAGCAACACCGAGAGAGACATGCAAGAATTTAGGGCTTTAAAGGAATTGGTACGGCAAAAAGCTCAGAAAGAATCAGCTAAAGATTATTTAATCGAGATATGGCCTATGGTCAAAGACGCTCCTGGAGGAGAAAATGCCAAGAAAATATGGCTACAATATATTATTGCCAATCCCCTTGTACCCAACAAAACCTCACAACAGGTCTATGAGAGATGGGTGGACGGTGAAGACGAAGACGAAGAGGCTCACATAGAAAGAGCTAGGGAACAACTCAAGCAAGGAGTTACGCTATTGAATGTATGGCATAAAACAAGACAAGTCATAGCTCCGAGTAGATATGTTAAAGCGCTGCGAATGATTGTAAAATAAATGGGAAACAAAGCTACTTTTGTGAAGATGGCACCAGACAGCACAGCACAAAAAATCGAAGCTTCCATTAAGCAATGGGATCGACTGACTAAATTCTACAGCGAAAAGAGGAAAGCAGCACCCGCTGACTACCGCTCGCGCGGGAATAATCAACAGTCAACCCAGAGAGCGACGCAGTCCTCCCAAAGAACATCCGAAAGTCAGAAACCAACTTCCCAAGCAGGACAACAACAGACGGCGAAAAAGAAGGAATTTGGAGCATATATACCGAGAGACGAATTTCTCAAAATGACACCAGAAGAAAGGAAGGCCCACCTTGAGGCTCGCAAAGCTGCAGCCTCAGGAGGGCCCAGAAAATGATGAAAACCGAGGCACGGGTCACCCTGGAAGGAGTCTATCGGATAGGAGACGAGCTCTACGCAAAGTTGGAAGGAGTACGCTATTTGGTGGACTGAGGTGTCTATGACCCGTGAAAGCTTGAGAAAAATTGGACACCTAAGAGTGAAGGTAGCCGATGGTTCTATTACAGAAATGCCAGTCGGAATTTGGAAAGGAATTGTGTGGATTATGGGACCATACAACCTATTGACACTACGGGACATAGAAGGGCTGAATAAGCCTAGAAGTAAACGCCAAACAGCATTAAAACAATGGAAAAAGTTGAAATTAGCAACGGTGAGGGTTGGACCCACCAAGATAGTCCCAGAATATGAGTGGTATAAACCAGTGGATATTTCAGCAGTAAAGGCCCAACAAATTCAAGAAAGCAATTTGTCGCCAGAAGGGAAAAAGAAGTTAAATGAAATAATGGAGGAAGCCTCCATGGCCCACTTTAAAAATGATTGTGGAGACCTAGGACCGAAGTACCTGCACACCATAAGTGGAGGAGTGCACCCGGCGGTGAGACAATACCCTCTTAACCCGGGGGCCGTGGCTGAAATGGCAATGATAGTGAAAGAACTGTCAGCGCTTGGAATAATTTGTGAGGAACCAAATCCAATAACAAACAGCCCCATTCAGGCTGTCAAAAAGCCTGAATCGGTAGGAGGGGGATGGAGGCCAGTTATCAACTTTAAAGCTCTGAACCACCTCATAAACCCCCAGGCGTCCTTGAAAACGCTGAGAGTGGAAAAATATAAACATGCATCGACCTGGCTAATGGATTTTTCTCCTTGAGAATTGCCAAAGCATTGCAAGGAAAGACGGCATTTACACATAAGGGGAAATCGTACGTCCGGCAGAGATTACCCCAGGGATACAAAAATTCCCCAAATGTGTTTCAATCAGCGGTTATGGACGTTTTGGAAGGACTGTCAGTCACGATTTATATAGACGACATATTCATCGCGAATGATACAGAAGAAGAGCATTTGAACCTCTTACGAACTGTAGTTCAAAGAGTGACAGCGGCAGGACTGAAACTCAATCTAAAGACATGCCAATTTGCTAGATTCCAAGTAGACTACTTGGGATTCCAAGTGTCGGACGACTTGGGACTTTCGGACGCTTATCGACAGAAGATTGAACAAATCCTACCCCCAACGTCCGAGAGAGAATTGCAGAGGATACTCAGACTATGTAACTATGTTCGGGATCATGTCCCCTATTATCAAAAATATGCAAAGCCCCGTCTGCGGAAAAATCCTGAAGAAGGAAAGACTAAAAGCTGGGATTGGTCAGCGAAAGACCAAGAGAACATAGAAGAGTTGAAAAAAACAGTAAGAAACCCTGTACAACTAGAACCAAGGAGTTTGGATACAAGATTGATTGCAAAAGTGGAGTGCGACGAGGACTCGGCTATGGTGAGCGTCACTAACGAGGGAGCTGGCTTGGTGACCTTATGGACTTACACCCTGAGCAGTGTGGAAAAGAAGTTTCCCCGGGAAGAAAGGGAACTGGAAGTCCTAGCCAGGTACTGGGGGACGTTGAAGGATTTAGCCCAGGGACAAGGAATAAAGGTCATCACACAGAGCCAAGTTCATCGCTTCTTGCGAAAAGATACCATCGAAAGCACTAAAGCAACCAATGTGAGATGGGGGAAATGGGAGGATATCCTACTGGACGCCGATTTGGAAATAGGACCAATAAACCCCTCGTCAAAGAAACGAGTAAAACCAGAGATGAAAGTAGAAAAACCATACAAATGGATTCTCTATACTGATGGATTGAAAAAAGGAGAAGACCAGTCTGCCCACTGGGGCTTCATCCTTAGACATGAGGGAGAAGAAAAGAGCCGTCGTAAAGGTACGACCCCTGGCAGTGCCCAAGCCGGGGAGGTTACAGCAGTATTGGAAGGACTGTTGGAGGCTATAAGGCTACACGTGCGACGTGTAAAGATAGTAACGGACAGTCACTATTGTGCACAAGCTCTTAAAGAAGACCTATCCATTTGGGAAGAAAATGGATATGAAGGAGCGAAGGGCAAATCAGTTGCCCATACAGAATTATGGAAGAAGATAGCCGAGTTGAGGTTAAATATGAACATAGATGTTGTCCACCAGAGAGCCCACGGTAAGGACGGGGCCCATTGGAGAGGAAATGATGAAGTTGATAAATACGTCCAAGAGAGAAAGTTAGTTGTTGTAGGAGCAGATGGATGGGACAAGACCCCTGGAGGAAAAGTGGTCCCAGACGAGTTTGTGCGTGAGATTACTACGGCCGTACATGAAGCGCTAGGCCATGGAAGTACCTTAACAAGATATGAGTACTGAAAAGGAAGAAGACATTCCACCTTTCATCAAGCTGGCCATGGTGAAAGGAGTTGTGGTCACACAAAGGACTACGAGTGGAGTAAGGGCTGGAAGAGCATTTAAACTTTTGGAAAATGCTAAAAGAGGATATCTGTCCAAGGGGATGGAGAGTTTGTGTTGGCACCAAGTGAACCAAGGCTGTGTCTCCTGCGGAAAAACTGAATCACAGGATAACAGAAGACATGGAACTAACCAGGATTGGACAGCCAGTTCCCCAACCTTGGAGAACTTAGGCCCAGCCAAAGTACTTGACGCCTACGTATGCGCAAGTTGCAAGGTGAGACATTTGCCCTGATTAAGATTCTATGCCCAATGGGATTGGAACCCACAAGAAAATGAAGGACAGAGAAACTGTGAATGTTGGTGGGATGGAGCAATGCTACTATATTGTGACCACTGCTGGAGTAGGGTCCAGGAGGGAACATTGGTGTTAGCCGGTCAAGCCGATGGATGGCAAGTGAACAAGGCAGAGACACCAATAAGCCGGTTGCCTCCCATTTTGACTCACCCTACAAGAAGAAGAAGAAGAAGAATCATCTTTTATTGTCATGAACATGCATGCATGCACACGAAATTTGTTCTCTGCATTTAACCCATCACAGTGAACACATACACATGTTAGTGGAACACACTGGAGCAGGGGGCAGCTGAAGCGCCCGGGGAGCATTTCGGGGTATCAGTGTCTTGCTCAAGGACACCACAGCCGTGAGTCCGGGGGATGTTGGCGGATGGTCCAGTCGGGGTTTTTGAACCTAGGCCCCCCACGGTGGCAGGCGATGATCTTAACCATTGGGCCACGGCTACAAGGATGGAGATAAGCAAAGAAAGACTAGATTTGGGACTTCCGAGTCTACGCAACACAAATTGGCCGGAGTGGGCAGGAAACGAACGCCCCGCAAAATTAATGGAACCATCAGTACCAGTAGCATCTAAGATGCAATTGGATCCCCGGTACACCTCGGGGACTGGCACATCCTGGGAGGTGATAATAGGTAACATTTTAGCCAATGAACGCATCCCAATAACCACCTTACCCAACGCTCCGCACGAGCGAGAAGTGGGAGAAAACGGATTGTATACTTATCAAACGTTGTTGGACGGAACGACCAAGAAGATAGAGTATAAAGAGAAAGTTGCTACAATACAGATGAGTCCCGTGGCACCTCACCTGGTGTTCTCACCAAAGACAACAGTAAAACATTAGGTCGAAGTTAGGGTTATGGTGCCCTTGATACCCTATGAAGGAATATACTCTGTAGGAATGAAGTTGTCAATGAGAACAACTGTCAGAAGAGAGGAAAAAGGTCAAAGTAATAGCCCTACAAGGGTCTCAAGTGGCTTGAATAGAAATACAAAATTATTGTCGCTAGCAGAAGCAGCGACGGAAGAATTAGAGAAATTGGGAGAAGAGATTGAAACTGCTTCAAACGGCTCTGGCAGTAGCGATGAAGAAGTTCATAAGTTAAAGAAACGCACCGACATTAGGAAGGGAAGTAACATGTGCCCCTACCCTAACTGTACCGGTGACGGGCACGTGCTGTCAGATAGGATGTACCATTGGTCTCTGAGAGGATGTCCTAGATATAATAAAGAATGGCCAAAGGGATATGGGAGCTCGAATTGGAAGGACATAAGACGAGTAGTAACCGAAAGGGAATACGCTTTAAAAGATGAAGAATGGAAGCCCGAAAAGATCGGAAGGAATAGGCGACGACGGCCTACAGAGAGAAACGCTTCCCCAGAGAAGGAGGCACAAGAACCAGAGGAAAGCCACCGCATACAAATGATTGATAGTGGTGACGAAGTAGTTAAGGGATGGCTCTCTCGTCTGTGGAATTGACCAATTTAAGAGTCATAATCCTCTTCGACACAAGATTAAGACCTAAAATGGAAAATTGCGCGACTTAGAAGCTCGTGGAGTTACTTTGGAAACACAAAAGGCTCCTATATAGGACGTATTGAAAAAGATATTGTTGGCGTTGCAAGAATTACAAGATAAAGGAGATATAATTAGATTGAAGACAATTGAATTATAAGGAACACCCCCTTAAGGGGGTGGAGCAAATGTGAGAGTAAATATATAGTGGGATTGAAGCAAGTGGACTGAGAACTGCACAGTCTCACCCCGCATAACGAGGAAAGAGAGGAATGGATCAGCTGAATGCCCTGAGAGCTCGTACGACTAAATTGGAGGAACAAGCGTCGAACACAGCAGATGCGTTAAGGCTCACACTAACAGCACTACAGGTAGTACAAAAAGGACAGGAGGAGATTACAGCTCTTGTGTTGCAGCATCAGGCAGCATTTATAGAACAGAAATCTCTTCTCAATCAATTGGAAGAATTCTTACCAAGGACTACTGGGAAGCTGCTCACTCTATCAGCCGAGGTGACTTACTTGTCCCATAAGTTGGATGAGAGAAGAAGGACAACTGGATTGCTAAAAGGAATATTTACCCGACTGGATTTCATGGACCTGACAGGTATTCAGGTTACTTGGGCTTGCCCCAAACCAAGGGCTGAGGAGAAGATTGAATGCAAAGAACCTACTAACCAAATGGAAAAGGAACCAAGCGGAAAGATGGAAGGGGGGAACCTTCAGACAACTGACACCCTCGCATTACGATACTCCTAACCCGCATTACGATACTCCTAAACCACATTACGATACCCCTAAACCGCATTATGATACTACACAGCCAAGGACTTTAAAGGACCCCTTGTCACAACATCAAGAGGTAGGACAACCAGTTCATACATATCGCAACTTAGGACGAGCGATAGAACAAAAGGAAAATGCGTACGAGATACCGACGGGAAAGGAAGCGGAGGAAACCCTATATGAACAACCTGATCAAGATATAGAATGGGACTCATTCAGTCAAGATGAAATACCCCGTTATAACACACCACGGGCGTTCTGGCTCAAAAATAGGAGGAGGATGAAGCGTATCGGGATCTTAGCGTGCGGCAGTATCATCATGTATACCCTGTTGATGTTAATGACGAACCTCAACACTCGGGTTGAAATCATACAGCACGACCTTTTGGACTTGACTACTATCCGACACGGAACAACCAAGATAGTTAATCAATCTTGCTGGAAAGTTTGTCAAGAACAGACAGTGGAGAAGTGGAAACAGAATAATAGATCTGACTCAGGCACAGGACAAGACACAACAGATGATTGTAACAAATCTCCCAAAAATAGTTCAGAGCCCTTGGAAATGCAGAAGGGAAGAAAGGACATAAAAGCATGGCTGAAGAAATGCACCGAATACCCGGCGGAGACCAAGAAGGTGTGTTCACCACATGTTGTTCAAAGGGCTAAATGGAGTAGTGGAGGCCCTACTATCTGGTTGAATGTGCTGTGCTTGGAACAGAGTGAGTCGAGAGAGGTTAGAAAGAATTGGCTCCAAATAGGTCACTCTGGACCGATGTGGTACACCAATGAACGCTGTGCAGGCCTGCATGATGAATCAGGAGGATATTGGATACCCAAGCCAGCTAACAAGGATATCATTTCCGAAGCGGTGCCCCTGAATCATACTTGTACCACTATGCGCCCGAGATGGGAACCATGCTGGTGATTTCCACAAATTAGATCAATGTGTGGTTTTGAAAATATTTGAACAACTTCATGCAAAAGACTGGACGAAGGGCACCTCACCTCGATGTCCTTTAGAAGAGACTATAGGAGCACTTTCTACCAAGTGGATTTACAATTGTACAAACCTGAAAAAGAACGACACGGTCAAAGGAATTTTGCAAGCATGGAAAGAATACCACGCGAGAGACGAAACTAAGACTTGGTGGGGTTTTGACCAGAAGGAGATGGAACAGTTCGTGATTCCATGCTTAAAGACATCCAACAGTTATTGGGTTAAGTACCAATATTTGGCAACAGTGTACTCTAAAGAACAAGATGTTTGGCCTGATTATTCAAGAATAAATTGTGGGGGAGTTGATCTTTATGCCAACCCCAGACCCTGGAAAATGACTTGTAATAAACAGAAAACTAATTGTACAATACAACTAGCGAGACAACCGTGTGATAGTGTACATAATTTTAAGGAATATTGTAAGAATAAATATTCAGATAAAGAATTCGCTAGTCTAGAGGGAGCGGTTTGGATTAAGAATAAAAATCAGTGGATACGACAGGAGGCTGTAAACAGACAATATTGCACGCGATGGGAAAAAGATTACGGTCTACAAGAGACAATTAACCAGGGTAACGCCCAGAACTATATTGCATACAAACCTGACCCTGAAATACAGATTCTTGAGGGACATGCGTTCTGGAAGAGTTTATGTGAAGGGAAAGAAGTAACAGGTTTCGACTGGGTAGGCTTTAATAGAATATATGGCCAAGGGAAGTGTCAGGCACCCTATGAACATTGGCTATCATGCGGCCATGGTGACAGCCTACATGAGTGTAAATGGTATGAAAGAGTTGGGAAGGTTCTGGGGGAAAATATCAAAGGAGTCGCCGTAGCCATTGTCACAACTGGGGTAGAGATTGTGAAAGAAAGCCTAGATATAGGTTCTTGGCTACTTGACCTTGCCAAGGAAATAGGATGGTGGCTCTTGTTGGGACTTATGATAGTACTTGCGGCTGCAATAGCTGTAGCACTCATCAAGAGAGGACTACGAGGACAACCCATGCCTTGGCAGTACAAAAAGATGGGGACGCCTCCAAAAGGAAACGTCGTTGAGAAGGTCCACATGCAGCTGTGCAAGAAAGGGGCGGAGCCAAAGCGGAAGTGTCTGACGGCCAAGGATGAAGAAACCAAGGAGGGGGCGGGGCCTGTGCGAGTATAAAGGCTGGCGCGCGGTTCAAACTTCGTGGTGGAAGGGTAAACTTTGAGCCATGGCGTGTTCTTCATCTAACAATGATACTTATGATAGACCAGGCGCAATGCAGAATGTGAGTAATGAACTTCAATATTGGATGATTTTAGCGATATGGGTAATCTATTGCTGTACCGGCCGGTGGCATTTTCACCAGGTGCCTCGGCTCATCATTTGTGCCATAGCTATAGTTAAAGTTTTGGTTTTGAGATTTGTGTATTGCACTTATACCTTAGGACTCGGCATGTTCGTTGTGTTTATGCATGGCCGAATAATGATTGATTATAAAACACCCAAAGGTATTGTAGAGACATTTTTGTTAATAGGCTGGATAGTCTTAGACGTAACTTCGATGAAAGCCTTTGAGATAATTTACGGAGCGGTGGTGTTGGAGGGCGTACTTGCAATAGCCATGGCTTTATACGTGATGAACCTAGTCATTGGTCTTCAAAAGAATAAAAGTAAGAGGGTATGGATTTGGCGCTTGACTAAATTGATAGTATGGGGAACCATTTGGGGTATTATTTCCCTTCTTCTTTGGATGCGCTTGATTGACCAGTTAGTTTTAATTGCCTGGTTCTTCACGTATTCAGCCTTCTTTACCCTCCCACCTCGGAACTCTGCTGCTCGGCGAGTGACATCCCCCTCACTGCCACGCAGTTTGAGTATGTGCTCTCTTGATAGGAATAACACGGCTATTTACCGACCTCTGGGTCAGGTAACTTTTGTAAGGGACCAGGCTGATGCCTAGGATCCCCTTCAGTTGATGATTTTGTGTTGACTATGTGTATGTTTACAGAATGTAATTACCCCGCGGTGTGTCCTTTGTGGGACTACCTCCCTTCGATCCGCGTGGGTCATGGGTGGTTCCTTCCTTGGACACTGCTGCTTCCCTTCACCGGTTAGTTCAAAGAAGGAGATCTGGCTTGTACCTGATGGACTCTACCTTATAGCTGTGGCGGGTGGGGAAGGCTTCCTCACTGACGACTGGCTATGGCTGACCTTTGCTGATCTGGCGACTACGGGTATTATGACACATTCAGTTCTAGGTGTACCTACGGTACCCCTCGAGATTCTAACCGAGGACGGCCATCACCTGGGTCGAGTCCATCCATTGCTTCGCATTGCTTGGCGCCTAGCTAACGGGAGCCACCGTTTCACCTTCCATATGAAGGGCGGTTCCTGTACAGCGGTTAGCCCCGTGACACAACCACGAGAGGAGCGGGGTTTTGCCACCACCACTACTGCTGACCATCGTTCGGACCGGGTATGTAGGCCTGAGGCCCCCGAGCCCAGTGCCGCCCGACGAGCGCCAGCGGTAAGCAGCGTCGCATCGGCTGTACGTCCACCGTCTCCGGGGGAGGTGATAGAGGTGGATGAGGAAGAAGAGGAGGAGGGGACCCTATACAACCGCTGGACCCCGTACCTCTCCTCCACCCGTCCCACCGGTGTTACCTGAAGCAACACCTCCTCGTCCGGCTACACCCGAGACACCTAGCGATGTGTTGGAAATGCTGATGGATGTGGTGGTAAATCCTGACTATCTTGATCCAGAGCCGATTGTGGGAATGGCGAGTGGCATTCAGGAATGGGCGACTATTGTCAATGCGTTCAGGGCTACTCTGCGCCCAGTTCATAGTGAGGCTGGGTCTCAGCTCAAGGAGGGGGTGTCAAGTGGGCTGCCAAGCCACATGAAGCGATGGAACTAAAGGTGGTGATTGGCTTATGTAGCTGGGTTCATGTGATTGAGCTTAGCCCCAGTTTCAATTCCTGTTCAACCACCAGAGGTCGCCAAACCAAATTTAGATCATGAGTATGAGTCGCCAGTTCAAGCATAAGTCTTCTTAAAATCTGAATACTATTAACCCCCCTATCATAGTAAACAAACACATACTGAAGTCAACCACTTATAAACAATTGTTTAATTTTATATTCTTGAGATAATTTTGATGTTCTCTTTGATGTTATAACGTGAATGTTCTATTGAAAATCATTGATAAAAAGTACATCAAGCCTAGTAAGGCTGTTATACATTATTCTTACTTTTGTATTACTATTATACAATGCTTTGGAACAGCTTTTATGCAAAAACCTTTTGTAACCTTTGTAAGATTGTCTCTCTCAGGCAACGCAGCACCAGATGTACTACAAAGAAAAGAACAAACCTGTTGAATGCATGAGAGAATTGTATTCACATGAATGTATATACATTTATTTGACATTTAACATATACACATATATTGCAGATTGCTTAGAGATTAACATGGTGTGATGAAATGTATTGGTTGAGCTCAAGACATATGAAATATGCTTGTAACTGAATGTATTCACTGAGAACCTATTTGGGTGAGCAAATAAGAGGTCAAGTCAGGATAACGCTGAAGTGAAAGTGAAAGATACTTCCACTCAGGTCACGTCAGTACACTCTGAAGTGGAAACAGGTCCTTCCCACTCAGGTCAAGTCAGGACACTCTGAAGTGGTGATAAAAGGTACTAGCGAGGAGCGCGTGTCAGAATATGTAAACAAAAGGATTATTCCAGAGAAAGGGGAGGTTTGAAACCAAGGTTATAAAAGCCTCACACGCTGATAAACGGGGCTCTCTTATCCTTTCAAGGGTAGGGAGACACACGCTCTTTTCTCTCGCAATGACAAGGGACATGCTGGCAGGAGGAATTCATCAGGCTACTCGGATAAGCACTTCATTTTTGAATTTTCCTCTTTAATTGGGTAAGACTAAAAGATTATTATAATAAGGTAACTAATAGAACCGCTATTGACATTGTGTGGATAGGGAAGAGAGCTAGTCAGCTGTCCAGGGATTCTTATATTCCAAATTATCTTATTATCATTTGGCATTATGGCTCCGTAGGACTTGATCACTCCTTAAAGCTCACCCAAAAGGTAATACTTGTTTTAATTTAATACTTTTTAACAACTTCTACTTCTTTTCATTTTTGTTATTCTTATTATTGTTTATTTTATATTACAAACCCTTACTGTCATATTATCATTTTAACCTTAAATAATCACTGAAATAAAAACCTTGCTATTAATTTTATTCTATCTTTGTCATTCTTATAATGAGAAGTTGTCTCATTTTTATCACTCAACCTCTTATAATTGATTGAACGTCGACGATACCAATAACACCTGGTCGTATCACTATCTCAAAAAGTAACTCATCTATATCACTTCGGCTTAATACAAAAAAAATCCGTACGGTCCTAACAAGGATTGTTAAATTTACTAGGTCAATAACAAGTGCAAAACGATTTATAGGGATGAAGCTGCTGTAAAAACGGAGTACTCACATTATTACCCTTTCACTCGGGGCGGTTACTCAACTAGGGGTGATAAGTGAGAGCAGATCGGATTGGCTCCGTAAAACTAAAGGCAGTTAGCACACCTAGGCGAATTCATCTCGACACCGGCTTAAAAGCTCCCGTCTTCTTGCGCGTACGTCGTTGGAGACGGCAAGGAAACAGAAGGGGAGGCTTGACCCTTTAAACGGAGAGTCGGTCAGGACATTTCTCCTGATTAGTCCTGCGGATAAGCGAAATCTGACATGTGGCGCCCAACATTGGGCTAGAATCGATTTTTACGGAAAATCGGGATCGATAATAGCCCAAAAAGAACCCGAGTGGTCGCTTCCTAAAGTATTGGGCACAAAGCTTGGGAAGCGATACTCGCTGTATTCCATATTTACGAGCACTTCTGAATAGATTAATCACCACCGCAATCCAACCTATGAGCAATTGTGCAGAACAAATGTACCCCCTTCTAACAAAACAGAACCAGGATAGTTCTGATGACGATGGTGATAAAGAAATGGAGATCAGGACATTATTTGATTCAGCTGAGGAGGTCAAATAAAGCATTTCATGTCTTGTGTTCATGATAATGATCTTACATCCAAAAATCAGAAGAAGCGGCTGCTAAATAAGTGATGTGAAACATGAGCAAAAAACATGATAAACAGGAGGGAAATTATGGAAAAATGTAAATAAGTTATCATGTGTTGTGCTTTTCTGCTTGCTTCTAGTTAGAGAAATGTTTTATCACTGCGTGCAAAGCTTTTTCCCACAGGATGAGTCATGTGCTTGCAGGTGCAAAGACAAATTTGAGCCGAGGAGTTTTCCTGTGTCAATGGCGGGTCAGAAAAGAAACTAGGAAAGTTTCGTGGCGTCGTAGTTAAATTCCGTATAGGACGACGGAGTCCTCTAACGAGCCAGTGTGAATAAAAACTGTTTGAATGAGAGTCTAAACAGGAAATGGGAAACCACTATGTTTTTCATTCCATACCAAAACAGTGGGATTGTAAACAGCAGACTGGTGTGGATCCGAAGGCAAGAATTCTCCACCTGAAAAGGTTGAAGTGAGAATTACCACAACAGAAAATTTGAGTTGCTGTCCCACTGATAAGAAACCAGTTTTTAGAACTGACAAACTGGACCAAATTCTTTAAAATGGGGAAAGGAGGTAGTAAAATAAAAAACAGGGATACACTGCAGTGTAAAGATTGGAAGTTCATTAAATTGGCCATTTCTCCTTGCAAGTCTGAAAACTGAACTACCTCTGTGTCTGTCTTGATTTTAGGTGTCTTGAACCTGACAGACGTTACACAGAAGAGATTTTCAACTAGAAAGTCCAAACAGTAGTTTCCAAAAACTTGTGTGCAGGGCCAATATACCAAAAGTTTGGAAAATCCGCTGATCTTGCATGCCAAGAAAGTTCAAAGAACCATTTGCTCCTTTGAAATGCCTGCAAGACCTTTGGGACAATTGATGGAACACAAGCGACACTCGCTGGCATTTGAGAGTTACTGCAAACCTGCGGACTCTCATTCGACGTTTCTGTAACCTAAGATAAATGTCTGTTTTGATATTTTATGAACTCTACAGAAATATTGATGTCTGTTTCATTGTGTCAGCTTTACAGGTCCAGCTGCGAGACTTTGAGAACTGTACGAGTATGAAATGTTATATTGAACAATAAGCAGTTGATTTACCAAGACTAAAGTTTAGACCATCATTCTATATGCTTGATCTATGAGTAAGACTACAAAGTTGAGAGTATTTTAGATTAATATATGATTTTTTCACCCATCTTTATGGGTCAAACTGTAGATGGAATTCAAGCCGATGGGTGTGGTCTTTTCCAGTTTCTCCGTCCCTTAGAGACACCCCGTGATGGGTATTTAACCTTTGACTTCCCCCTCTTCTTGCTCTCTTGTGTCTTGCTTCTTGGCTCTTCCTGGCTAACCTCCCTGTCGCTACAGGGGGGCCTCAGCCAACCCCTTCCCCCCTCCCCTTTTTCTTTGTTCGAACATGCCGTTCCAAATTCATTGATGGCCCTTAGACAAGAAATTGAAAATGCATGTGCAGCAATCCCATTGGGCACTTTAGCCAACGTTACTCAAGCAGTAGTTCGCTGTACAGATAAATATCTGGAAGCTAATAGCCACCACTTTGAGCGCCTCTTATAATTGTAGAGGCAAAAGGTAACGTGTATTAATCTGATCTCTGAATAAATTTGGTATCAAAATAATTATGCAAGTTTTCCTTTTCCTGATGTGTATATACATTTTTGGGGTAGTCATTTCAGAGCATAAATACACCAGTGCCATGCATCAGTACATTATTCCAATACAAAACAGACAAGGTAACATTCAGATCCAAGATTAATTTTGCAATTAAATTGCAGCATAACTCTGGGGTCATCCTCACACACTGAGTGAGCTAATGTGAACACTTTCTGCTTGGTGTCAAAGATTTGTTTAGCAGGAAATTACTTTGTGAGTTCAATGTGACTCACAAAAAAAGTCTCACAGCACGACAGCAATAACTTTACCAAGGTTAGAGGAGGTTAATTGAGCTGAAACGCTGGGCTGACCTTGATGAAGGGTAGGAAACTGAACAGGTAATTGTTTGGTTTTACAATATAATTATATAATTTTTTCGAGTTAAATAAATATCCTTCAAACATGATATGTTAAGCTCAGTGCACATAATTTCACAATGGTACACAACAAAAAGCTTTACTGGTAAAAAGTCATATCTACTGAAGGTAATATCCATCCATCCATCCATCCATTTTCATTTTTTTTCACTCGGGTCGCGGGTGTGCTGGAGCCTATCCCAGCTGTCTTTGGGCGAGAGGCAGTGTACACCCTGAACTGGTCCCCAGCCAATTGCAAACAACCATTCGCACTCACACTCACACTCACACCTATGGGCAATTTAGAGTCTTGAATCAATGCATGTTTTTGGGATGTGGGAGGAAACCGGAGTACCCGGAGAAAACCCACGCAGGCACGGGAGAACATGCAAACTCCACACAGGCGGGGCCGGGATTTGAACCCCAGTCCTCAGAACTGTGAGGTCGATGTGCTAACCAGTCGGCCACTGTGTCTCCCTGAAGGTAATAATTATCACAATAAGTATGTTTTCTCTACTGAAACAGAAATGTCTTACAATAAAGTGACTTATCAATTGCAACTCCTGGGGGTAGTGAAAAGGCTTTCTTATTTGATTTCAGACTAATATAAATCATCTCGATGCAACTGTGGATAAGCAATATTGTTCTCTTTTATTACTTTGTCCCCAGACAATCTCACTATTGGTATCGAAACACCCGCTGACAGTACAGAAACATGCCTTCATCTTTTGTACAAACGAGACATGGGACGTGGGAACAGATGGGTTTGACATTTGGAAGTATCAGAGAAGCAATTGCTATGAAAAGCATTTGTCGCTGCCAGTGGGTGGGGGTCAAAACATCATCTATCTGTGACGCCATGGTTGCTAGTTAACACAGTTAAAAATACGCCAGGAGACAGAACTGATAGATGCACATCTTGGGCTATGACATGAATTTGCTGGATGCGTACATTTAAAATCTCCAAGGCAACAAGATGAATCTGCGTGGGGGCTTGGAAGGGGTGAGAAAATGTTCTTTTCATTGTCGGTAATCAAACAAGGTCACTGACTAAACCGTACCTGCATCACTTAGCAATAGTGAAGCTCGGCATACTGAAGTTGCAGAATGTTGGTTTAGTCAGTCTTACTTTAGAAGTAGTTTTAAAAAAAAAAAAAAAAAAAAAAAAAACATCAATATGTTATTGACAATACTGAATCAAGCCTCCAGATATTTCTGTCATTACGTACAGATAATTTCAAAACCCAAAACAAATGAAATTTTGACTGAAAACATCTTTGCCAGTCAAATCAAATGTTAATATCGGAGCCCCTCTTTGATACCACTTCAACAAATTGTCAGTCCATCAATAGTTTTTTTTAAATTTATTTCTAAATCATTATACTCATTATCCCTCAATTAGAAATTCAACTCATACTCAACTGTATATTTGAACCAGATCGCTCTCTCACACACACACACACACACACACACACACACACACACACACACACACACAGACATAAATACTTGGTAATGTGTACTACAAGGACATTCAGCTCAAGACCTGTATTTTGGTGGATTAGACGGACACCCCTTTCCGCTAGTCCCACAAAGACGAGGTACAGATTAAAATGTTTTTTTTTTTAACTCTACTATAAGAATCTCGCTTCAAAACTCGAATACAAGCAACACAAATAAAAATATAAACACCTGACAACATGCATAATTGTGAGGACATAGATAATGAGGTGCATAAGCCACGCCTACTGCGATTGGCTGGCAACCAGTTCAGGGTGTACCCCGCCTCCTGCCCAAAGATAGCTGGGATAGGCTCCAGCACGCCCACGACCCTTGTGAGGATAAAGCGGTACAGAAAATGGATGGATGGAAGCCACGCCTATGACAAAAATAATAATTATAAGGCCCAACACACATTATAGGGACAGTGGTTATACAACACACATAAATGTCACTCAAGTGACTTGAAGGGTCTGAACATGATTAAATGTGACTTGGCTTTTCACCTACACTAACAATACAGTAATGTGCATTAAAAGACTCACTTGATATGAGGAAAAACTGTTTTACACAACAATACTGTGAAATGCAAAGCCACACCTGATCCTTGAGGACCATTTTATAACACTTGGCTGATACTGTTACTAAAATACACAATGCTATTATGTGAACATGATGTTATCTACATTCAGGTACAGCTCTTAAATGGATAGATAATAGACAAAACCAGATGTAGAAGTGTCATTGAACAAGGACAGAATTTTAATTTTCATGTTTTGTCACAACATGACAATAAGTACTCTTCTTCTTTGCCTTTCGGCTTGTCCCTTTAGGGGTCGCCACAGCCCATCATCCTTTTCCATGTAAGCCTATCTCCTGCATCCTCCTCTCTCACACCAACTGCCCTCATGTCTTCCCTCACGACATCCATCAACCTTCTCTTTGGTCTTCTCTAGCTTTCTTGCCTGGCAGCTCCATCCTCATCATCCTTCTACCAATATACTCACTATTTCTCCTCTGGACGTGTCCAAACCATCAAAGTCTGCTCTCTCTAACTTTGTCTCCAAAACATCGAACCGCGACTGTCCCTCTTATGAGCTCATTTCTAATTTTATCCAACCTGGTCACTCCGAGAGCGAACCTCAACATCTTCATTTCCGCCACCTCAAGCTCTGCTTCCTGTTGTATCTTCAGTGCAACTGTCTCTAATCCGTACATCATGGCTGTTTTAAAAACTTTGCCCTTCGTCCTAGCAGAGACTCTTCTGTCACATAACACACCTGACACCTTCCTCCACCCGTTCCAACCTGCTTGGACCCGTTTCTTCACAAAAAGAGAGGTTTAATAGACGGGTATAGGTCGGTACACAGGCAGGCAATCCAAGAAAGGCAACAGTATCCAAAAACATGAGGCAAAGAGGCGAGGTCGATAATCGGAACAGGGTCAAATCTTACTCCCGGGCTGGCTTCGACCCAAATCAGTTTCTGAGACCAGGATTGCGGCTCCTGTGAAGCGAGACATCAGAGCCCAGTCTCCAGGTCCTGGTTCAGCCTCTCGGTTTGGCCGTTGGTTTCAGGGTGAAACCCAGATGACAGACTGACGGTAGCACCTATGAGATTGCAAAACTCCTTCCAAAATTGCTAAATGAATTGGGGACCCCTATCAGACACCACATTCTTGGGGAAACCATGGAATTTGAATACCTGATTGATCATTAACTCTGCAGTATCTTTAGCTGAGGGGAGTGCAATGAAGTGAGCCATTTTAGAGAACCTGTCAACTACGGTGAGAATTGTGGTATTACCTTTCGAGGCCGGTAATCCTGTCACTGATTGCGTTTTGGCAATGCCTGTGTGACATACAGTACGGTTCGTGTGAGCCCAGTGGATGACTCTTCCCCTTAAGGTCGGAACCACATAAAGCCTGTTTTCAGGGCAATCTTCAGGGCTAAGAGTGTTTTTCAGAGCCCCTTTAACCGCAGTTTCATTGTCCCAAACAAAAGCGGAAATGAAACATGACTTGGGCAAAATAGTCTAAGGGTCGGACAAATAATTCTCTTCACAGAAAATACGTGACAAAGCATCTGGCTTACCATTTTTAGAACCAGTTCGGTAGGATAACATGAAATTAAATCTAGTGAAGAACAGAGCCCATCTAGCCTGCCTAGCATTTAATCTTTGAGCAGTTTTAATATACTCAAGGTTCTTGTGATCTGTCCATACTAAAAACGGAGTCTGTGCTCCCTCTAGCCAGTGCCTCCACTCCATCAAAGCCACCTTGACTGCCAGCAGTTCACGGTCACCAATGTCATAATTTTTCTCAGCTGGGGTCAGTTATTTGGAGAGAAAAGCACAAGGATGTAATTTATCCTTGAGAGATTTCTGGTAGAGCACTGCTCCTATTCCGGCATCAGACACATCGACTTCTACCACAAACTGCTGTTTGAGATCTGGCAAAGTAAGGATGGGAGCGGAGGTAAAGCTCGATTTAAGTTTTTGAAAAGATGCCTGACAAAGCGGGTTCCATACAAAAGGTCTGTGTGGCGAGGTAAGATCATGCAAAGGAGAGGCTATAGAACTGAAATTTCTGATGAATTTTCTGTAGAAGTTTGCGAACCCTAAGAACCTTTGTACATCTTTGCGTGACGTGGGAGTAGGCCAATTAATAACGGCATCGACTTTGCAAGGGTCCATTTTGACTTCACCTTGAGCCAGGACGAAACCCAGAAAAGAAACGGACGCCTTGTGGAACTCACATTTCTCAGCCTTGACATATAGTTGATTCTGCAGTAACCGCTGCAATACAGAGCGGACATGAATAATGTGAGTCTCCTCATCCGGGGAGAATATCAAAATGTCGTCCAAATAGACAAAAACATAAACATTCAACATGTCACGCAGGACATCATTGACAAGGTTTTGGAAAACAGCTGGCGCATTAGTAAGTCCAAAAGGCATTACCAAATACTCATAATGTCCCGTTGGTGTGTTGAATGCTGTTTTCCATTCATCCCTCTCCCTTATCCTGACTAGATACGCATTTCTTAAGTCCAGTTTGGTGAAAATCTTGGCTCCCTCCAGGAACTCAAAGGCAGTGGAGATGAGGGGAAGAGGGTACCTGTTTTTTACAGTTATCTCGTTGAGACCCCGGTAATCGATACAGGGTCGCAGGGTCTTGTCCTTTTTGTCCACAAAGAAAAATCCTGCTCCCGGAGGGGATGACGATGGGCGAATGATCCCGGCTGCCAGTGATTCTTCCACGTACTCCTTCATGGCCTTGTGTTCCAGCCCTGAAAGAGAGAACAACCTCCCTTGTGGGGGTGTGGTTCCAGGCAGCAAGTCAACAGCAAAGTCATAAGGTCTGTGGGGTCGAAGGGATTTGGCCTTGGACTTGGAAAAAACATCTTTAATATCCTGGTAACAGGTGGGCACTTGAGATAAATCAGGATCCCCAGATGGCGTCTGTGGATTGTCCTTAGAAGCATAGCCCTGAACATCACATGGCGGCTTGAAACAGTTCTGGGCGCAATTGCTGCCCCATGACATAACCTGCCCAAAGGACCAGTCAATGTGGGGGTTATGTAATTTCAACCATGGGTTCCCTAAGATAAGGTCATGATTCATGGTGTCAAAAACATGAAAACTAATGCGTTCTGAGTGATAATCAGGAAATGTCAATGTGAGTGTTTGGGTGCGGTGAGTGATCTTGCCCATAAAACTGGCGTTTGCAGCATAGGTGTTGCGGTGGCGTTTTATTTGAAGGGTTCTAAGGTGCATACGTCTAACGAGGAGGGAGTTAAGTAAGTTAGCGTCAGAACCAGAGTCAATTAATACAGGTGTATGAATTTCTTGATCAGGAGAGCATAGTGTCACTTTAGGAAGAACCCGTGTAGAGTCTTCCTTAATGAAATTCAGAAATTCGTGCCCTTGCTCCCGGCAACTTTGATGTGACAGTTGCTCACGGAATGACCCAACTGACCGCAGTAGAAGCACCGCCCTTCCCTCAGCCGGCGTTGACGTTCCTCAGGGGAGAGACGGACCCTGCCCAGTTGCATGGGTTCATCCGTGGGGACGCTAGCCAGTGGGTTGAGACCGGAAATAGGGGATCTGCCTTGGTTTGGCTGGTCACCGAGCCTCATCCTCCAAGTGCGTGGTGACGCAGCCCTCCACCGTTCTCCATCCACCTCGCGATCCAAAAGCCTCGTTGATTTTTACGGCGAGAGCGATGAGAGTGTCCAAGTCGGTTGGCAGGTCTAGCGGGACTAAATGATCCTTGACGGCGGGGGATAGTCCTTGAAAAAAGGCATCGAGTATCGCCCGATTATTCCAATGACTCTCAGCTGCTAGAATGCGAAACTCAATCGCGTAATCTGACACCCTGCACTTGCCTTTTGTAAGGTGACAAGGGAGCGAGCTGCCTCACGATCTGGTGTGAAAAATTTGCTCCATAGTCTTTACGAAAAAAGCCCATGAATGACACGCGGTGAAATTGCGGCTCCATTCAGCAGTAGCCCACGCCTCCGCACGACCAGTCAGGTGGGAAATGACGAAAGCGATTTTTGCCCGCTCGGTGGGGAATGCAGCTGCCTGCAGCTCAAAGTGGAGTTCGCACTGCGTGATGAACGGCTTAATGTTCCCAGAATCTCCAGAGAACCTCTCCGGTCGAGAGAGCTGTGGGCGGACAGCAGCGGAGGTGGCAGGTGGCTGCATGGTGACTGCTTCACATGGAAATGTTGGTACCGTGGCGGTATCGGGTGTGGTGCCAACTGGTTCCTTCTCTTGAATCATTTTCATAAGAAGTTCAAACTGCGAGGCCACCTCTCTCATCATATTGTCCTGATGCCTTGACAGTCCCTCTAGATGAAGGTGGAGGGCAGCAAGCTGCTCATCCTGCTTCGAGAGGCGTTGACCCTGCGCTTGAAGGGCTTTGCGCACGGGGTCTGAGTCTGCTGGGTCCATATTATGGCCAGTTCGTTCTGTCATGAACAGAACAGAGGATAGGACCCAAAAATGCACGACTCCAAAACAAATGGACAGTTTCCAAAAAGAGAGGTTTAATAGGCATAGGTCGGTACACAGGCAGGCAATCCAAGAAAGGCAACAGTATCCAAAAACATGAGGCAAAGAGGCGAGGTCGATAATCGGAACAGGGTCAAATCTTACTGTGAGTCTGTGACGTGGAAACAAGGAATGCTGGAACGCGACGACAAGGTACAACGAACTGGCGACGAGAGGGAATGAGACACGAGGTAATATATAAGGGGTAATTAGGGTGAACGAGGCACAGGTGGTGAAGATCCTCACAGGAGCAGGTGTGTGTGAAACAGGGGGGGAGACAAAACCCGGAACACACACCCATGACACCTATGCTGTCTAGCCACACTCTCCCCTACCACTACCTTACAGTCGGTAACCTCCTTCAGATTACATCGTCTGCAAAAGATGTAACCCACCTGCGTGCTTCTACCGCCGCTCTTGTAGGTCACCCTATGTTCCTGCCTCTTGTAGAAAAAAGTGTTCACTACAGCCATTTGCATCCTTTTTGCAAAGTCTACCACCATCTGTCCCTCCAAGTTCCTTTCCTGAATGCCGTACTTACCCATCACTTCTTCATCACCCCTATTTCCTTCACCAACATGTCCATTACAATCTGCACCAATCACGACTCTCTCTCTGTCTGGGATGCTCAGAACTACTTCATCTAGCTCCTTCCAGAATTTCCTCTAGGTCACATCCTACCTGTGGGGCATAGCCACTAATCACATAATACATAACACCCTCAATTTCAAGTTTCAGCCTCATCACTCGATCTGATACTCTTTTCGCCTCAAAGACATTCTGAGCCAACTCTTCTTTTAAAATAACCCTGACTCCATTTCTCTTCCCATCTACACCATGGTAAAATAATTTAAACCCTGGCCCTAAACTTATAGCCTTACTGCCTTTCCACCTGGTCTCCTGGACACACAATATATCAACCTTTCTCCTACTCATCATGTCAACCAACTCCCGAGATTTTCCTGTCATAGTCCCAGCATTCAAAGTCCCCACATTCAGTTCTAGGCTCTGTGCTTTCCTCTTCTCTTTCTGCCGAAGAACCTGCTTTCCACCTCTTCTTCTTCTTCTTCTTCGACTTCGACCCACAGTAGCTGAATTTCCACCGGCGCCTGCAGGTTGACGGCGACGGTGGCAGAGGTTGTTAACCCTGGCCATGGTATGGAATTCTTTGGATGTATGCTCATATTTGATTGACAAAGTTTTAAGCCGGATGCCCTTCCTGACGGAACCCTCTGCATTTATCTGGGCTACAATTTGCATTGGGCTGCATTCAAGTGCTCCTTCAATGGACAGCCCAAAACGTCATCTCTCGAGCACCTGATGATGACACTGCACTTCTTTCCCTTCTTTTTGCTCTTTTTCTTCCAACACACGTTGCCACAATCCATTATTGTTGTCACCATGGCAATGGGTAGGCTCTGGATGTTATTCATAAATGTAGGCTCTGGATGTTGTGGGGCTGTCCTGGTTGACACGCCTCTGCAACATTGCGTGGACATCGGGGACAGTGGCAGACTTGGGTGGTAGTCCCCCTGTTTAAGAAGGGGGACCTGAGGGTGTGTTCCAACTACAGGGGGATCACATTCCTCTGCCTCCCTGGTAAGGTCTATTCAGGGTAGCTGGAGAGGAGGGTCCGTTGGAAAGTTGAATCTCAGATTCAGAAGGAGCAGTGTGGTTTTCGTACTGGCCGTGGAACTGTGGACCAGCTCTTCACAGGCAGGGTCCTCGAGGGTGCACGGGAGTTCGCCCAACCAGTCTACATGTGTTTTGTGGACTTGGATAAGGCGTTCGACCATGTCTCTTGTGGAGTCCTGTGGGGGGTGCTTCAGGAGTATGGGGTACCGAACCACCTGATACGGGCTGTTTGGTCCCTGTACGACCGGAGTCAGAGTTTGCCGGCCGTAAGTCTGACTCGTTTCCAGTGAGGGTTGGACTCCGCCCAGGCTGCCTTTGTCACCGATATTGTTCATAACGTTTATGGACAGAATTAGGCGCAGCCAAGGCATAGAGGGGGTCCAGTTTGGTGGCCTCAGAATTGCATCTCTGCTTTTTGCAGATGATGTGGTTCTGTTGGCTTCATCAAGCCGTGATCTCCAACTCTCCCTGGAGCGGTTCGCAGCAGAGTGTGAAGCGGCTGGGATGAAAATCAGCACCTCCAAATCTGAGACCATAGTTGTCAGTCGGATAAGGGTGGAGTGCCCTCTCTGGGTTGGGGATGAGATCCTGCCCCAAGTGGAGGAGTTCAAGTATCTTGGGGTCTTGTTCACGAATGAGGGAAGAATGGAACGGGAGATCGACAGGCGGATCGGTGCAGCGTCTGCAGTGATGCAGACTTTGTATCGGTCTGTTGTGGTGAAAAAGGAGCTAAGCCGAAAGGCGAAGCTCTCTATTTACTGGTCGATCTATTTTCCTACCCTCACCTATGGTCACGAGCTGTGGGTCGTGACCGAAAGAACAAGATCCCGGATACAAGCGGCTGAAATGTGTTTCCTGCGCAGGGTGTCCACTCCTTTAGAGATAGGGTGAGAACCTCGGTCATCCGGGAGGGGCTCAGAGTAGAGCCGCTGCTCCTCCGCATTGAGAGGAGCCAGATGAGGTGGCTCGGGCATCTGTTTGGGATGCCTCCTGCACGCCTCCCTGGTGAGGTGTTCCGGGCACGTCCCACCGAGAGGAGACCCCAGGGACGACCCAGGACATGCTGGAGAGACTACGTCTCTCGGCTTGCCTGGGAACGCCTCGGGATCCCCTCGGAAGAGCTAGAGGAAGTGGCTGGGGAGAGTCAAGTCTGGGCTTCCCTGCTGAGGCTGCTGCCCCCGAGACCTGACCTCGGATCAGCGGAAGACAATGGATGGATGGACAAGTATGTATGCGAGCATTTGAGAAATGTGAAATGATTTGAATATATTTTATGAGTGGATTTGAGGATGGTATGTGAATAGATTTGTTCATGCGAATGTGTTTGACCTGTATGTGTCCAAACATTTGAGGCGTGTATGTTAGCGTGTATTTATATGAGTTGAAAAGGAAGTGGTTTCAAAATAAAATATGGCATTGACCAACAGCCATAAATTACAATAGTAAGCCTAACTTAAGCAGTAGCGTTAAATAGCAATATACTGTATAGTACATGCATATATATTTTTAATGTATATATGTTGTATACTTGTTGATTATTGTGTTACAATAACGCTTTCCCTCATTGATTTAAAATGGCTGCTTTTAATGTATAAGTGCTGTAGGATATGACGTAATGGTCGGCCAAAGTTGTGTCGTATATGACGTAGGGGTCGTCTATCAAGAGCGAGACGCCATTATTCGGTCGCAGATGCCGCCGAATAAATGTGCCTTTCGGGCTAAAGCGCAAGTGGATGTGTTTACTCCTGGACTCAAGGCAGAGTTTCAACACCGTTGCGTTAGAATCTGAAATGTACACGGTTCGTTGCAGGCAGGATGGCCGTATCGTCGCATTTAAGATCCCCTGCGCCGGTGTACCTAATGAGGTGGCCAAAGGGAATGAAGGAATTTAATTGTCGTAGTGAAACTCGTGTCATAGATATGCATTCCAGACTACACACAGTCAGAGTCAAACATTTTATGACTTTTTTTAAAGATAGGTACATCTCAATAAATTAGAATATAGTTGAAAAGTTTTTCTTTAGTACTCATAGAGTGATTTAAGACTCAAGTACTTTTCAGAGGGCAAATTCCAGCCTAATTTCTACATTAAAAATCACTTTATTTCTTGAATTAATTCACTATTTCGTTTGACGTTATATTTTAGTTGCTCAATATGGGGATTTTTTGTTTTATTTATGTGCTACAATCATCAAAATAATACATATTTTAAATATGAAATACTTCACTCTGAGTGTGCATTTCATCTCTATAATTTCACTTTTTGAATTCAACTACCCAATAAAAAATTTACACTATTCATGTGTGAGCATGATTGACATGAACTCGTGAATGCCAGTGATGTGTACAAGATTGACATGCTCGCGTGAACGCATTTGAGTAGTGTTGGTGAGAGCAAGACGCCTGCGTATGAGAGCATTTGAGTAGTGTAAATGAGCATTTGAGTCGTGTCAATGAAAGCACTTGAGTCGTGTAAATGAGAGCATTTGAGTAGTCAATGAGAGCATTTGAGTAGTGTTAACGAGAGCAACACTCGTGCGTATGACAGTGTTTGAGTAGTTACTATGAGAGCCTTTCAGTAGTTTGTGTGTGTGTGAAAGCATTTGAATAGTAAGTGTGAAAGCTAATCCTGAATAATGTCCCTAACGGCCCCTCATAATTTTGCATCACTTTGTACTGTGTGTAGTTAGACTGCACACACATAAACGCACACACGTGTGCACCCACCCACGTGCGGATATATTCCCAATATTGTGCAACCCTGCCATACACTTTGCTTGCATTAAGGCCACCTACAGGTTAGAGAGGGATATGTTAGAATTGCTCAACCTTGCCGGAGTAACAGTTTAGTCTACAATCCTTCAGTCTTTGGTCTTCCTCCAAACAAAGTGGTTGGTACGTCCTGTAGCAGTAGGTTCAGTATAAGTAGGCTGTATCCATCAGGTTAAATATCAGCACAAATCAGCAAAATTATACTACATCTGAAGCTACCCAGGAAAAAACTCTATTAATCATGTCAGAATTTGATACAGTTGACCAAAAAACTGTAGAGCAAACAGTTCAGCAGCTGAAACCATCAACAAGCTGTCTTGACTCAATACCATCTGACTTTTTTAAAGCTATTGCGAAGTCTGTGCTAGCTGATTTGCAGCAAATAATCAATTGCTCACTTCAGTCAGGCGAGTTTCCTAAAGCTCTTAAAATAGCTGCCTTTAAGCCTTCTCTAAAAAATAGAACATTGGACGCTTCTGTGTTAACAAGCTATAGACCCATCTCAAATCTCCCTTTCATAGCCAAGTCGTTATTTTTAATCAACTCAGCAATTTCTTGAACTTAAATTGACTTTTTGACTAATTTCAATCAGGTTTCCAAACTCATCACAGTACAGAATTTTCTCTTATCAAAGTGTTAAATGATATAAGGTTGAATACTCACTCTGGAAAGGTGTCAATTCTGGTCTTGTCAGTACGGCTTTTGATACGGTGGATCATAATATACTGCTGAACAGGTTGGAAACGTGGGTAGGACTAAATGGAACAGTCCTTAAATGGTTCAGGTCCTACCTGGAGGAAAGGAGTTATTTTCTAACCATTGGAAGTGTTCAATCTCATCGAATGGCAATGACCTATGGGGTCCCTCCAGGATCAGTTCTTGGACACCTCCTGTTCAGCCTGTATATGCTACCCCTGGGTCAAATTGTTCAGAACTTTAATTTTGACTATCATAGCTATGCAGATGACAAACAGTTATATCTAATAGTATCTCCAGATGACTACACTTCAATTGAGGTGTTGTGTCACTGTCTAAAACTGATAAATAACTGGATGATCCTAAATTTTCTTCAATTAAACCACAACAAAACTGAGATAATTGTTTTTGGCACTAAAGAAAAGAGGATTGCTGTGAGAAAATACCTGGAGTCACTCTCTTTAAAAACCAAAGACCAAGTCATAAACCTTGGTGTTCTGATAGATTCCGACCTGACTTTCAACAGTCATATCAAATCAATTACTAAAACTGCCTTCTACCATCTGAAGAACATATCCGGAGTGAAGGCTTGCATGTGTCAAGCAGACCAGGAGAAGCTCATACATGCTTTTATCTCAAGTAGACTTGACTATTGTAATGGTCTCCTGACTGGACTCCCTAAAAAGAGCATTAAACAGCTGCAGCTCATTCAGAATGCTGCGGCTCGGGTTCTGACCAGAACAAAGAGGTCAGAGCATATTACTCCAATTCTAAAGTCTTTACACTGCCTTCCAGTCAGCTTTAGAATAGATTTAAAAATTCTGCTACTGGTCTATAAATCACGAAATGATTTAGGTCCTGAATACATGAATGAAATGCTAATGGAATATAAACCCAGTAGGGCTCTGAGATCGACAGACTCAGGTCAAATAGTGGAGCACAGAGACCAAAGCAAACATGCTGAAGCAGCATTTAGCTATTATGCTGCACATAAATGGAATAAGTTGCCAAAAGAAGTGACGTCAGCCCCAAGTGTGCATGTTTTTAAGTCACGGTTAAAAACTGCTTTTTTAGAGTATTTCCACTTTTAAATGATATTTCTTGCACTGTACGCTGTTTTAATAGTGCATTTATTGTGTTTCTCTTTGTTTTAAATTTTTATAAGCTGTTTTTTTTCTTTGTTTTTAAATGCTTTTAATCATGTAAAACACATCGAGTTACCTTGTGTGTGAAATGCGCTATATAAATAAATTTGCTTTGCTTTGCTTGCTATAGCCAGATGTATACAGTAAAGCTAGGATGTGAACTTTAGGGGTGCTCAGCCCTCTGAATGTTAAACATACAAAGCAAAACCAAAATTGAATATGAAAGTACTTAAAAAAACCCAATAAAATCAATTGTGGAATACGTTGCTTCCAAGCGCACGTTATTGAAACAAATGTGCACAGGGAGATTACTGTGTCTGTGAGGAGTCTTTTCACATCAGTGTTAGGCATTTGCCTGCATTACTACTTACTTTCTACACTGGGTGGGAAGACAGGAGAAAATGATATACTACTACTCCTGATACTACTACATTCGTTTTTCAAGATTTGAAAAACAAATATCAAACCCATCATGATGTGACACACGTCACATGAAGTGTGACACATGGTCACAGGTGTTTTAGCCATTTACTTGTTGAGCAAGATTTTTCAAGGTTTACAGTCCTAATCCTAATAGTGATTTATTTATTTAGGCCCAACCTAGCGAAACCTTCAATATCTTGTAATAGTACCTACAAGGATGTTCAAATATGAGGAATAATGCTTCCACCTCTTTTCTATACCGCTTGTCCTAATTAGGGTTGCGGGTAAATGGAGTCAATCCATTGCAAGGCACATTTAAATAAAGAATTATGGACGAGACTCTCCAAATAACCTAAGAAGCATGTTTTGGGATGTGGAAGGAAATAGCAGTACATGGAGAAAATCAACAAACACAGGGAGAACTTCCAAACTCCAGAGCTGCAAGCCACAATTCCACCATGCTACCAGGAATCATGCATATTTAACAAGTATTGATTGGTTGATTGCCATATTGTATTACTGTTTATTATATATATTTTCAAAATTACATTTTCATGACAAGTAGTAAATTAAAGCCTTGCCTGTGACCGTTTTTACTGTGATGTCTCAGATATGGCAATTAGTTAAAAATTTTATTACTATGCAATCACACCATCGGTAATATTGCCACAATTTGATGCATTCTGCCCCAGGTTTAAAGAAGCGATTATAGACTAATAAACTTATGAGTAATGACAGCAAGTCATTTCTAAATATGCATTTTATTTATGAAAGCGAAAGCTGTCTTTGTCTGTGTGGTTCTTCGTATTGATTTAAAAGCAATACACATCTTATAGTCATTACTCTTACAGCAACGATCATTCCGACACATGATTTTAAAAGAAATGCCGATGACTCATTGAAGGTTCCTTCACAAGCTGCCATCAAGATGACTCTTTTAAAAGGAAGATATTTACCTGTATCCAAGCATATACTGTATATTTGAATGTGACATCTACCAAAATCAAGATCTCCCACTCAGACTCATATTGAAAAGTACATATAGAAGCAGACATCACAACAAAGTACATTTCCATGTCTCTGAGCAATTTATTATTATTTTTATTTCCCATGCATAGTTTGGACAAGCTTGTAGTGGAAATGAAATATATGAAAATAAAAAATACAGCTTTTGACATTCATTGTGGTTTTCTACATCTGAGGAAAAATAAAGTGGGAGGGTCCTTCACAATAGAACAAGAATGAATCATTTCTGTTGACGGGGAAAAGTGCTGTATAAAATAAATACAGTTACAGAAAAAAATCCCTAAAATAACACATTTTAAACAACACAGTGCAATAAAATGGGAAGACCCACAAAAAAAAAAAATAATAATAATTCTGGCACTTCACAATCTGACAAGATTCTGACTCTGTCTGAGCTGTCTCTCTGTAATGCTAAGTAATTTTAGTGTACATAATGTATTAAGGTAAAAAGATGTTAAAAATCGATTAGAGGTTTGGTTGGACTTTATATAAATATTTTAAATCAAATGGATGGAATGCAGCAAAGCAGAAAATTAACCAAGTGGAAAAAATCCTTACAATTGGGCTCTAGTTTTAGTCTCAGACCAACATCGCATATTCCCAACAGACAACATTATATTTTTCACCAGTGCAGGTGTGAGCTCATAAGATTAAGATAAATCACAACAACCAGAATATACCTGAAAGTGGCAAAATCACCTTACTCCTATCCCAGTGAACTATGTGAATCTTTCTTTTCCATGAGGTGGTTTCAATGATTTTGTTTATTCAACTGAGTGGCAACCAGCTGAGCTATATGTACCCAATAGAACATTTAGCAGCTTTAGATTTATTCGGCGCTAAAATGAGAGTGGGGTGCACAGACATGAAACATACATTTAATCTTGTTGCTTGAAATCGGGAGGTATGATTAGGACATTATTACTTAGAGATGAGAAGAAAGAAATGTGGGCACCTGAAGTGCATGCGGTCCTATAATGACACTTCACTACTTGACAATTCCTTAGCCGAACAGAAACAATCATTGTTACAAAAAAAAAAAGAAAACAAAAATATTGAATGCATATTGAATGGAATGGATTGATGTCGATCACTTCATATTACACTAAACAGACAAAGAAAAAAAGCAAAAGTGTGGGCTCTTTGAGGTCAAAAGATACAGGTACTGTAAATAAAGCCAGAATTATATTATACTGTAGATGTTGTATAGCTTTGGACAGCGACTTCATTGCTATCACATTATATACTGTAAGCAGCTGTGTCCAAAATACTCTTTGAAGCCATGAGTGACGATTGGATCAACTGGTGCTGCTAATCCACATGTAGAGTAATCAAATCAGATTTTTGTCACCAACAGAAACAAGAACAGATGAAATGTTTAGTCTCAGTGAGAAGATATTAGATATCTACACAAAAACACTTCAACACACTGAGAGCCACACAGATCTTTCTAACAGTAGGAAAACAAAGCAAATAACAAATAAAAAATACTCTTACACATTATGTAGGTAGTTTTCTGTTGACATGAAATCAGTGAGGACTACAAGATAAATATTTCACATTTGTCTGTCCCTTGCATTTGAAGAGAAAATAAAAACACATTTGTGTGAAAGAAAAAAATGTCAATTTTGAAATATCCTTCATTAATTAGTCACATTTCATACCACATATTGTTTTTCTTTTTTTTAAGCAAAAAAATACCTTAGCTTCTTCTAGTAAGCATAAAAGAGCCAGTGTTGAAACCAAATGTATTATAGAATTCTTTTTTAGACATCGTAGACTATGCACAGATAATAAAAACATTACACATGATCAAGTCTTTTCCACGCAAGAGATTATTCCTCTGTTATGTCTGGATCAACATGAAAAGACGAGATTTGCCATAATCAGCATCATCGTTACGCTATGATCGTCATCAGTCAACTGTCAGAGTGTAATTGCTGCTTTTATCAACAACTTAGTTCAGCAAAGACAGAATGAGATTGATCACACATTTTTTTTAACGTCCCACAATGCAAAATATTGAGAATTGGTTGGTGTTTAATTTGGGACAAGACAATGACCTAGGGTTTGAGGCACACTTGAGTGTGCAGGTAGACAAACAGGTAGGATCACTCTCAGCTCACAGTGCTGTTGACCCATGGGAGAGGAATAATTATTGAGTAACATCACTGGCAAATTCTGCTCAGGAGCAAATGGACACCAGGCCCTGCTGATGAGTAACAGCCATTTACTGAGATTAATGGTCATGCCAACTGAGTGCAACTTTGGCACCTGCCTGCGAAGACTGGCAGCAGAAAGGGTGCATGGGAGCTGATTGAGGAGTCTACTCAGTCAGATAAAAGGAGGGAAGGAGAAAGAGGAGAAGGTGAATTTCTCAGCTCACTTGACATGCTCAGCACTGTGGGAGGAACAGTAGTATTTTTTATGAGCTATGAATGTAGAGAGGCTGCTGAACTTAATATTGCACAGCCTACAGTAGCGGGAGTTACCGTTCTGGACCAGGGAGATGACTGGGGTTTTGGGACCGGGGATGGGGGCAGGTAGGGGTGCAGGGAGGGCATGGGAGGCAACAGTCGGTGAAGTCTTGTCTGGAAGGTGCGATATCCCGACTGTTTCTCTTCGGTGGTCAGGCACGGGTGACAAACTCAGAAGGGGAGCCCTTGAGGGGGAAACGGGTTGAGGTGAACCGGCTGACGGTGATCTACCCTCACCTGATGGGCTGCCATTTATCAGAGGGGAGGAGGGAGAAGTGGTGTCTCTCCTTGCCTGCCCATTAATACTATCTCTGTGAATGTGAGGGACCAATTTTGACGTGCCACTTGG
This sequence comes from Phyllopteryx taeniolatus, assembly GCF_024500385.1. NCBI lineage: Eukaryota > Metazoa > Chordata > Actinopteri > Syngnathiformes > Syngnathidae > Phyllopteryx > Phyllopteryx taeniolatus. The sequence goes on along the minus strand of NC_084506.1, from coordinate 730,643 downwards.
GCTACTGGAGGTGGTGGCTGTGACTCCGTCTCTCGGACTAAGGCTTGGGCTGGGACTAACTCTGCTGCCTGACTGGGGTTGAGCCTCTTGAGGCGACTGAATAGATACAACCAGGCCATGTATAGCCTTGAAGTGCTCCATTAGGTCACATGTGATGGGTCTATTAGGGCAATATGGACAGACCATCTGAGAAGAAGAAGCCGTGCTGACGCCTGTGGCACCTGCTTTTGGGGCGGCCGCAAGTGTGCTTATTGCATCAGGAGGAGATGTGGCATCAGAGGCCGTTAAAGCTGAGGTGTGAGGACTGGTTGACGAGCCTTGTGCCTGTGTCACCCAATCTGCGGGGAGAGCTTTAGATTCCATAGGACGAAGAAGATCTTGGCACTCCTTGCTTTTCGGAGAGGTAGAAGCTGATCTTTTGAGCCTGTGGAGCTGCTCTAAGGTATGCTGTTGGAGTGTGGTGGCAGGGCAATAGTAGGTTTTATGAGCCAAGTAATTCTCAATGCTGTTGAAGCTGATACTGCAGGCGGTGCACTTATGGTAATCAGTGAGCGGCAAGGCAGGAAGAATACTGCTGGTACCATGCTGACGAACTTCTTTGAGGCGGGGCCTCTTGCTCAGATCTATTGGACCATCACCTTCAGGGCTAGAGCTGCCTGTACCACTAGGAGAAACCTCTTGTTTCACTGCCAGGCCAAGTACAGAAGGCGATGGAGCGGAAGCGGCAGCGGCGGCAGCCGCTTCTAAGGCTTTTGTTCGCGCCATATGAATTTCATACATCTTCTTCCTCTTGCGTGTACGAATGGGCTGAGGATGGAAGGCTGCTATGGTGGTTGCCTTTGCCATATGTATGGCTCGCTGGTTGGATGGGTCATGGCGTGATGCACAGTAGAAGCGTTTGTGAACAGTGTAGTTTTCGTGACGACTGAAGCGAATGTTGCAGGCCTCACAAAAGGTTCGGCTGGGATCATCATCCAGGTCTTCAGCTGACCCACTGGCGGGGCTCTGGCTACCTTCACTTGCTCGTCCTCTACTGCCCACACCCTCCCCTTCTGAAGAGGATGATACTCCTTCCCTGCCTGTAGGAGTTTCTGTCTTCACCAATACTCTCTTGGATTCTGCAGCTCCACTATCTGCAGCAGGTTCGGATTCAGGCGGAGAGGTGGAGGCTGCTCTGCTCACTGCGCCATCATGAGGAGATGCTGATGAATCTTGTGCCTTGCTGGATAGCACAGTGGCTGGGGAAGTATCTCTCGCTGATCCAGGGCCTGAAGCTGAAGTTGCACTTTCTCCGTGGTGCCTACTGGAGCAGTAAAGCCTCTTGTGTACATAGAAATTGTTTATGTTGTTAAATGTAATATCACACTCAAAGCAGGTAGCGCCTTTAAGAGGAGTTGCTGTGGCGGTTGGTACAGTTGGTGCAGAGGGGAAAAGGGTGGCTGCGTTATTTTGAGGAATTGTCTGGCCCTGTTTCAGACGGCTGTGAACCATCTCGGACATTTTAGCCAGGATCTCTGAGGCCTGAGGCATAATGGCTGTTTCAGGGTTAAACAAGTACTGAGGCAAAAAAATGGATCCACCAGGGAAAACTGAGCCAGCACCACCTATATGACTTGGGCTACAACCAGGAGTGGGACTTGTTGGTTCTGCTTTTACTGCTGGAGTGGCAGGACTCTTTGGAGAATTTGATGTCTGACAAATGAAGTTGGTAGTTTGCCTCTCCTTTGACTTCCCCTCTGCTTTCTGGTCAACCTCCTCGCCATCCTCCTTAAAGTCCATCTGATGTTCTTCTGTCTCAGATTCTGAGCGAGGCTCTTCTTTGATTCTTAGGGTGGTGGTTTGGGCATCAGGAGGACTGGAGCCACGTGGAGTGGCAGAGCCCCCGTTAGCACCTGGGCTGGAGGAATCTGACTTAGGGACACAGCCTAGCGGCTCACCCTCTGGTGTAGATGGCTGAAGCTGGTCGACAGATGATGGGGTACTTTGACGAGGGGTGGGACTCCTTTCAGTGGGGACTCTCACTTCCAGGTGGGTTCGTACATGCTGCTGCAACTGGGAAGGGGAATCAGAGTTGTGACCGCAGACTTGACACTTCAGCACCACACCAGAGTCTCCTGGGCTGAGAACTGATAGAGAAATTATGTTAAGTCAGTTGTTCCTATGTGACAAGAACATATGATTTAAAACATTGTATTGATTTAATTTGATTTGATGCCTTTATTTCAAACATGTAAAATGACGCATTGCAAAGTGTACAAAAAATAGTTTAAAAATTCCAACTCACACTTGTGGACCTTTGGGTGTGCCTTTGACTAAATTTCCTTCACTGATGATGGGGAAAATTAACAATCAATCTCTCTCTAAATGTTCTGAACTCCTGTATTGACGTTATTGTTGTATTGAGCAGATTATGGAGGAACTCTGTAGAGAATGTCTGCATGAAAGCACTTCCCACAGGTGATCTACAGTAATGTTGTGCTTCTGTGAATGCACACTAGTGGAGAGTGTCTCCGCTGGTTGCAAACAAGTTTTCCACTCGTTGTACTTATATTACAGTGGCCCTGGATATTTTGAATATCAAAATAAAGCGGATAACCCAGAACCTGAGTCGTTTATACAGGACAAACGTCTCCTTGTTAGTATTCCTCAAAGAGGTCATTGCTCTGCTCCTGCAAATTTTAGCTCCACTCCTCAGAGCCTCCTGACTAAGGAGGTGTAGGAGAGTCCTAATTGCTAGCTGCAGGGCTGTTAATGGTCTCTCATGCAAAACTCCACACAGGCGAGGCTGGATTTGAACCCAGGACCTCAGAACTGTGAGGCAGTTGTGCTAACCAGTCGGCCACCTTGTCGCCTCAAAAGATGTTTGTGTAAAGTGAAAACGTCTTGTAAAATGGACACAACACACGAGTGCTGTTAACAACCCTGTCAAATTTGAATGATTAGAAAAATTGCCAAGTATATTATACAAGGTTTTAAAATAGTAAAAAATGTGGGTATGTCCGCTGAGTATGCTGGAAACCACGCCCTACTCAACTGTCAATCAAATACAACTACATCTAGCATCTTTCTTATACAGATCCTTTCGATAGGTTGTTCATTTTTACATATTGATGTATGTATATGCCTGATAATTCCATCCATCCATTTTCTACCGCTTATCCGAGGTCGGGTCGCGGGGGCAGTATCTTTAGCAGGGACGCCCAGACTTCTCTCTCCCTAGCCACTTCATCCAGCTCTTCCGGGGGGATCCCGAGGCATTCCCAGACCAGCCAAAAGACGTAGTCTCTCCAGCGTGTCTTGGGTCGTCCCCGGGGGACGTGCCCGGAACACCTCACAGGGAAGGCGTCCAGGAGGCATCCGAATCAGATGCCCCAGCCACCTCATATGGCTCCTCTCGATGTGGAGGAGCAGTGGCTCTACTCTGAGATCCTCCCGGATGACCGAGCTTCTCACCCTATCTCTAAGGGAGAGCCCAGACACCCTGCGGAGGAAACTCATTTCGGCCGCTTATATCCGGGATCTTGTTCTTTCGGTCACGACCCACAGCTCGTGACCATAGGTGAGGGTAGGAACATAGATCGACCGGTAAATGACAAACAGGTCCTAGGTGCGGGGCCAGACAAAGCACGGCTCAAAGACCCCTTATGATGAAGACAAACAATGGACTCAGTTTTCCCTTGCCCGGACGCGGGTCACCGGGGCCCCCCTCTGGAGCCAGGCCTGGAGCTGGGGCTCGAAGGCGAGTGCCTGGTGGCCGGGCCTGTATCCGTGGGGCCCGGCCGGGCACAGCCCAAAAGGTTAATGTGGGTCCCCCTTCCCATGGTTTCACCACCTGTGGGAGGGGCCATAGGGGTCGGGTGCAGTGCGAGCTGGGCGGTGGCCGAAGACAGGGACCTTGGCGATCTGATCCCCGGCTACAGAAGCTGGCTCTAGGGACATGGAATGGCTGATAATTCCCAAGCGAATTCTAAAGGATCTTGGTTCCTTTTACCAAAATCTAGTGCATTCTTCTTATCCCAATATTAATAACTTTGGATGTGGAACTTTTAGTGAAAATGTTTTTAAGAAATGGGAAATTTCTTAAACATAATATTTTTTTAGTCTGGGTCATTTCCATCTAAAATTTCATTTAATTCACAAATTAAAACTCAAGTTCACAAATTTTCCCCAGTTAAATTTTGGTCTTAACCGTAGTCTTTATATGCAAAGATTTTGCGAAACCAACTCAAAAAATGATGCATTAATTTAGACACAATGTATATGTTGCTCCGCTTTTCACTTTACAACAGAAAATAAAACAATAATTGATTCTGACAACGGTAGAAATTTCTTCATATGGCCGTTTTTAGACAAAAAAGAAATCAATAAGTCCTAAGACATTACACATTACATCTTACACATCCATGAGGTATTTCCAATTTGCCACTGATTATGTGACTCACCAGTGGACATGGGCAATTTAGGCAGGCCTGGCCCTGGGGAACAGACCTCACTATGGGATCCAGGCTGGCAAACCATGTGGCTCGTAACCAAATGGCTGTAGAGAATATCCCTCGTGGTTGAGACGAAGCCACAGCCATGACACACCCCGTTCAATGTGTCAGTGTGGACCTTCAAATGGCGCTCACAGTTTGCTTTGGTGGTGAAGGCCGACAGACAGATGAGGCAGACAAATGGCCGCTCACCTGTGGGAAAGAACAGGAAGGTGAAATGAAGTAAACAAAACTGTTGTTAAGCTAACTTCCTCATGCATGATCAGTCTCTGCCGTCTCCAAATACATCGTTCTTACCGCTATGTGTACGCATGTGAATCTCCAGTGAACTTGCGCTGGGGCAGCTCTTGTTACACTGAGGAAAGGGGCATATGCGTTCATTGGGATAGGACTCTTTAGGTTTGTCTTGCGGTGGGGATGACGCCGCAGCCGGCTGTTTCTGTCGGCTGGCACAGTAGTACATGAGGTGGGCTTGCAGGTTCCTTTCACTTCTGTACCAAATCCCACAGTCTTTGCACGGGAAAATGTCCTCTGATCACAGATATCACAACATACATTCAGTTGAGTTGAATTCTTATTCTTACAGCAGTTTGTTGGGTGTGGGATCATCTTGTCGGTAGTTATTTTTTAACAACTTAAGTTTACAAATACAGTATGCATTAGCCAAAGATAACTCAGCACAAATACCAAATTTAGCAGTCACTAAGCAATTGCCTAAGCTGATGCTCACTGCTAAAGTCCCACATTGCCATCATGTGGCTAAAGTGAATAGCACTACAGGTTTTCTTTTTTTTTTTAAAGAATCCTTGTTAAATACTTCTATTGCAGAATATGTACAGTAAAATGAGAATGTAATCTAAATTCTGAAAAAGGTGGACCTGTACTGATTGCAATATATATTTATATTAATGTCGTTCAAACAACACTTACTATTGACAACAGCAGTAGCCAAGATTGCAGCCATGCCGGCTTGCTGTGGGAGGAGCTGGATGTCTGTGTGGAGGGCTGCAGGATACGGTGGCTCCTCCTTTACCGCAGATGTTTTTGGGGTGACAATGTTGAGAAGAGGTGAACCCCTGGCGATAGGGGAGGGGGGCTTTTGAGAAAGCAAAAGGGCAACCACGAGCCTTTCTGCCACAAAAATGTCCCTGGTCACCTTACAGAATAACTCTTCACCTGAAAACACACAGGTTCAGGACAAAAGAGTAAATTATTGTCACACCCTACCATTTTTAAAACCATTTTAATTATTAAATTGCATCTGGTTATAGATTAAACTCAATTTATTTTTCCATTAATATATGATATGCAATGGAGCTCTTCAGGTAAGAATAACTATGTGACATAGAGAGTTAATTTATTCTGCAAGTGAGACAAAGCAATATCTCTGCTGTCAATCTCACCTTGACTGTAGATGGTACAGTTGGCATCTTTTGGGTCAGTGGTCAAAGTAAGACAGGTAATCCAACAATCTGGATCCTCACACACCAAGGTCCAACTGGAATTCTACATAAAAATAGATACAGAGCAGAATATGAGGCGTGAATACACAAATCTCCTTAATTACAATTTGCAATTGCAAACATAGGTAGTGATCGATAATGTCGAATGACTATATAACGGATAAAGGAGGCATGTAGAGCAGTAAATATTCCGATACGCATTAATCATTTACTCTAGTTATTGACACAAGAAGCAATTGAGAAAATGAATGTGAACAAATAAATAGAGATTAAGAGATGAATTAAATATGGGGAGAGATCCTCAGAAAAATAATGTCAGATAAAAAAGGAAGACAAGGAGGATCCATTCAACTATCTGCCAGAATATGATTGATCCCTGTCAGTGGCGCCACCAGGGATTTGGGGCCCAGTGAAAGTACTATTTTCGAGCCCCCTTGTCAGTCATGGGCTCTTCGTCATCACTTTAGCTGATCCCTATGGATACATTGGAAGCAATATTGACTCAGCAACTACTATTGTAACTGAAAAGGACAATTGTTGCTCTTACACTACGCAAGATATAACTTACATAATGCAATTTTCAGCCGCTGCCATGCAGCCGACCAGTGCATTCATTCAGAAATAGAACACTTATGGCTTATGCAGTGACGTTTAATAGCCAGTTGGGGGAAGCATTGCTTCAATGTCACTTCACAGAAAAGGCATTGGGAATTTAATTTTAAAGCCCATTTTCATCAAGAAGAAATGTTGCTGTAAACAATGAAAATACTTTTTAAAATTAGAAATTTGATATGACAAGACTTTAAAATATAAAATCTGGTTTCCTTGTGTGCCAATAATACATCATACGACTCATAACTAGGCGGCACGGTGGACGACTGGTTAGAGCGTCAGCCTCACAGTTCTGAGGTGTGGGGTTCAATCACCGTCCCCGCCTGTGTGGAGTTTGCATGTTCTCCCCGTGCCTGCGTGGGTTTTCTCCGGGCACTCCGGTTTCCTCCCACATCCCAAAAACATGCATTAATTGGAGACTCTAAATTGCCCGTAGGCATGACTGTGAGTGCGAATGGTTGTTTGTTTCTATGTGTCCTGTGATTGGCTGGCAACCAGTTCAGGGTGTACCCCGCCCCCTGCCCGATGACAGCTGGGATAGGCTCCAGCACGCCCGCGACCCTAGTGAGGAGAAGCGGCTCAGAAAATGGATGGATGGATGGACTCATAACTACTTCTTTTATATTTATTAGATAGATGCTATTTCTTGCGGCACGGTGGTTGACTGGTTAGCAAATGTGCCTCACAGTTCTGAGAACGGGGTTCAAATCCCGGCCCCGCCTGTGTGGAGTTTGCATGTTCTCCCCGTGCCTGGGTGGGTTTTCTCTGGGCACTCCGGTTTCCTCCCACATCCCAAAAACATGCAGAGTAGGTTAATTGAAGACTCTAAATTGCCTGTAGGTGTGAATGTGAGTGTGAATGGTTGTTTGTTTATATGTGCCCTGCGATTGGCTGGCGATCAGTTCAGGGTGTACCCCGCCTCTCGCCCGAAGATAGCTGGGATAGGCTCCAGCACGCCCGCGACCCTCGTGAGGATAAGCGGAATGGAAGATGAATGAATGCTATTTCTAAGTTCTCAGTACAGTACTGTCTGCATATAAAGGCTGCATGGCAGGAGTGAAAATTAATCTGATATGAAGATGTTTATCCGTCTTACATGTTGGGGAAAAGGCCAACATTCTTAAATCTGTTGTAGGATTAAGTCCTGATATGAAAGGTTGTCTCTTGTACCTGTTGTGATGTCGGTAATGATCCAAAAACAACACATGATAGAGAATTGAAACACCTGACAAAGATGGAAATTATGTGTGGGATTGTTTTGGATGGAAAGAATTGAGGGAAAGAAGGAAGAAGCTTCTCACTCTGTTCTCCAGCAGAGATCGAGGCCGAGCGTATTGTATTTCACGGGGAACTGTAGCTGATGGGAAGATACAACTGCTTTTGTTTTAATTTGTAACCCAATGCTGGAGCCGTCTGAGTCGTAAGTACTTGTAATTTGTTTCAGACTAATTCATCATGGCCACGACTTTGGAATTCACTATGATAGGGCAATCGGGAGAGCTCAGTAGCACCCCAGTGGAAAACACAAACACACATCCATACACATGCATAAAAATCAACAATATGGGCTTCTGAGTAACTGAAATCTACGAGTAAAATTCCCAAAGTGATGACTAATTATCTCTACATTGATTGAATGGTTCTGTACTTAGCGTTGTACATATAGCTTATCTGTTTTGGCCAAGTTGAAGTTTGACCACGCTCTTGCAAATTGATTTGATCATTTCATTCATGGTAAAATAACAGTTACAAACTAAAAATGAGCATGTCGAAACAACAAAATAAGATGTAGTGCTAACTGTACGACAGTGGAAATTTGTAACAAGGTTAACAAGTTACACGTATAGCTACAGGTACAGTATATGCATACACAGACAGGGCTTCACAGAAAGACAATGAGAATCAGAGGCATGGGGAAAGATCCTACTTTGTGAGCATGGGTGTGTAATTAACCAGGCTTAGAGAGAGATGCGAGAGTAAGTTAAGGTGAATGGAGATGCCATCAACCGGTATTAAAAGGTTTTTCACCTGTCTTGGTCTATACCCTCTCACAGTGACTCAATGGCCACACATAAGAAACAGCATGGCAAGTTTTTGTGTATTTTATTACTGGTAATCTTATTAATACAAAATCAGGTTACGATTTTAACTAAATTTAAAAGGGCTTGCAAAAGTGTTCATTGTTTAAAGGCAAAAAGAAAAAAACAATCTCATTAAAAAAAAAAAAACATCTGTAGAATTTCCACTACTGTTAAAAAAAAAGAAGAATGGCTGTTTCCTAACAATGTTATGTGCTCTTATGGAATAATACAATAGTATAATTGGCCCAAGGACTATTACATTTCAATGTCTAGCAAAGAAACTGCAGAAAGGTTTTGCACTATCATTTGAGTAAGGAGCAACTTTTTTGAGCTTCAATTTCTAGGTATCCCAGGATACATTGTTGCATTAGGTAGTGAACTGTGTTCTACAATTATTGAAAATCTTTCCTGATCTTAAAATATGAAGGCCACTGTCCTGAGTCAATATGCCCATTCTTATTAACTTTGGTAATGGCAAACGACCACCTATTGAGGATATTAGCATGCCTTTGCATTATTAGCATGAGCAAATTAAATTACTTTTGCAAGAGTTACAGGATACAGTTCATTAAAATGGTAAACAGCCAGAAGTAAAGACCCTTTCCCAAAAATTTGAATATCAGGCAAAAGTTTATTTATTTCCATAATACCATTCAAAAAGTTCAACTTTCATAGATTATAGATTCACGGTGCACAATTTAAACAATTTAAATTGCCCTGAATATATAATCTATGAAATTGAAAACTTTTTGAATGGAATTATGGAAATAAATAAACATTTCCATGACATTCTATTTTTTTGGAAAGGCTCTGTACTAGATCTGTAGGGTAGTATGCACGGTCAAAAATAGGCTACCATGGGAATCAAAACATCAAGATTTAGGGTATGAGGGTAAACAATGGACGAGATTTTTTAAATTTCAAAATAAAAAAGTAACTGGTACAAAGGCAGTGCAGATCTTCTGAAGATGCCGCCCAAATGACAAGCCAAGCCACTGTACCCTTAAATGTATTGAGTGTAGGAACCTCCTGTGCCTTTTCCTACAATAGTATCTCATACTTGAGAAAAATTGTAGTCTTGAATGAACCTTGCTGTTCCATAGCGTACCGTACATTTGCTGACATTCTGTCTAACTATCAATGCAGCCCTCCATCTATCAGGCAGGCCTCTCTGCTACAGCTCCATCTTGGTGGAGAGCGCTGCCTTAAGCCCCATCAGCCGGAGGAGAGTCTTTGAGCCGCAGTCTAAACCCGGACCCTGGTCCCCTCATGAATATTAACTAGCCTTGAGCTTGGCTTTAATCTGCCTGAGCCCCGCACTGCTGCTGCTGAGACGATAGCGAATCTAATTATTTGGTCTGATATTAACCCCCCGCTCCCACAGCCCCACCACACGCACGTGCGCACGCACACCGCACCCTCTCTCTCTCACTCACACACACTCACACACACACACACACACACACACACGCACACACTATGCTCACTCCCCAACAGCATGTCTTCACTTTTACAGCACTAACATTCTAACGTGTATGCTGGCATACACACACCGACTGAACTCTAAGCCACCTTCTCTTACTAAAGTCAATTCAATTCATACATCACATTTGTAAGCACACTCAAACTCACACGTCTCTCCACCAACCCCCTCCATCTCCAGCACAGCCTACGACAACCTCTCCTTATCAGGCCCCAAAACACCCTCCTCCTTCGCTGATAAAACTTGAATGCAAATGATGCCAGGCTGATTTAATTTTTTCATTTTCTTTCTCCATTCTCCGTTTCAGTATCAGAATGCCTCCTTGCTCTCTATCCCTTTCTCAATCAATCTGTACAAATATGGAAGATGGCGGTGATGGGGATGAGAACTTTCCTTGAACTAAACTGAACAGACTTGTACTTTTCACATTGGCATGTTCTAAATGCACTCATCTCAATTATAAGCAGGCGTTTGGTAAAAATATGTTGCTTTTAACCTTCCCCCAAATTATCAGTGATTGATTTATTTTCTGTAACTCAGTAATATGTTTGCCTCTTCCCATAAGGCTTCCAATTCCAATACTTCAAACTTAAGTTTGTGCTTGCGGTGCTCTCTCAGATGTTCAATGTTGAAAACCATCAGACCTAGCCAAAGTGCAAAACTCTCTTTTAAATATGATGTTTTCCCCCATTTTTACACCTGTTGCCAACAGCGCGTGCAATCTCTTAAAGTGAACACGCTATTTGGGATCTGAGAAAATCAGCCCCGAAGGGTTGCAGTGCTACTCTATAGCCCCTCGAAAGGTGTCAAATATTAAAACACTGTGCAACCCCAATTCCAATGAAGTTGGGACGTTGTGTTAAACATAAATAAAAACAGAATACAATGATTTGCAAATCATCTTCAACCTATATTTAATTGAATACACTACAAAGACAAGATATTTCATGTTCAAACTGATAAACTTTATTGTTTTTCGCAAATAATCATTAACTTTGAATTTTATGGCTGCAACACGTTCCAAAAAAGCTGGGACAGGTGGCGAAAAAGACTGAGAAAGTTGAGGAATGCTCATCAAACACCTGTTTGGAACATCCCACAGGTGAACAGGCTAATTGGGAACAGGTGGGTGCCATGATTGGGTATAAAAGGAGCTTCCCTGAATTGCTCAGTCATTCACAAGCAAAAGATGGGGCGAGGTTCACCTCTTTGTGAACAAGTGTGTGAGAAAACAGTCGAACAGTTTAAGGACAATGTTCCTCAACAACAAATTGCAAGGAATTTAGGGATTTCATCAACTACGGTCCATAAAATCATCAAAAGGTTCAGAGAATTTGGAAAGATCACTGCATGTAAGCAGCAAAACCAAAAACCAACATTGAATGCCCGTGACCTTCGATCCCTCAGGCGGCACTGCATCAAAAACCGACATCAATGTATAAAGGATATCACCACATGGGCTCAGGAACACTTCAGAAAACCAATGTCAGTAAATACAGTTTGGCGCTACATCCGTAAGTGCAACTTGAAACTCTACTATGCAAAGCAAAAGCCATTCATCAACACCCAGAAACGCCACCGGCTTCTCTGAGCCCGAGCTCATCTAAGATGGACTGATGCAAAGTGGAAAAGTGTTTTGTGGTCCGAAGAATCCACATTTCAAATTGTTTTGGAGAATTGTGGACGTCGTGTCCTCCTGGCCAAAGAGGAAAATAATCATCCGGACTGTTATGGACACAAAGTTCAAAAGCCAGCATCTGTGATGGTATGGGGCTGTGTTAGTACCAATGGCATGGGTAACTTACACATCTGTGAAGGCACCATTAATGCTGAAAGGTACATACAGGTTTTGGAGAAACATATGCTGCCATCCAAGCAACGTCTTTTTCATGGACGCCCCTGATTATTTCAGCAAGACAATGCCAAACCACATTCTGCACGTATTACAACAGCGTGGCTTTGTAGTAAAAGGGTGCAGGTACTAGACTGGCGTGCCTGCAGTCCAGACCTGTCTCCCATTGAAAATGTGTGGCGCATTATGAAGCGTAAAATACGACAACGGAGACCCCGTACTGTTAAACAGCTGAAGCTGTACATCAAGCAAGAATGGGAAAGAATTCCACCTACAAAGCTTCAACAATTAGTGTCCTCAGTTCCCAAATGTTTATTGAATGTTGTTAAAAGAAAAGGTGATGTAACACAGCGGTAAACATGACACTGTCCCAGCTTTTTTGGAATGTGTTGTAGCCAAAAAATCCTAAATTAATGATTATTTGCTAAAAAAAATAAAGTTTATCAGTTTGAACATTAAATATCTTGTCTTTGTAGTGTATTCAATTAAATATAGGTTGAACATGATTTGCAATTCATTGTATTCTGTTTTTATTTATGTTTAACACAACATCCCAACTTCATTGGAATTGGGGTTGCATTATTGTCTTTTAAAAACTATTTTTGATACAGCTCTCTGATTTTCAAATTGTATGTCACAGGTTAAAAAAAGTGGTCAATAGCTCTAATGTATGTCACAGGGTGGTTATCCAACACATAGAGATATGGTGTGTTGAATACATATCTAAAGAAGACTTTTCAAATGGTGATTACATTTGAGTGACAACAACAGTTATGACAAGCACTACAATGAACCCCCGCCCCCCCAAAAAAAAGAATCAAAAGGAAGCTTTTTTTATGTCTGAAAGGGCTGCCAATTCCCTGGACCCGGAGGCATCTAGATTTCAGGGTGCCACATGTTCTCGACCAAAGACAAAATCATTTGGACAAGCAACAAGAAGTCCAGAAATAACATCTCTCATGGTCTGGGGACATGTCAATGCCCTTGGCAAAGGTAACTTTTACTTCTGTGATTGTGGCATCCAGTCGCTGAAGTACAGAATTGTCTATTTGGTTGCAATGTAATATATTTCCCAGGGTCATCCATAATTCGACAGTACTAAAAAACAGAAGAAAGACCTTTGACTGTTACACACGTAAAATGTGGGACACAATTTTAATCTAAAATGCTTCATAACTTTATTCTATGAACATTGTGATAAACTGTATTGTGAAAATGTTTTCTATGATACTCCAGTTTCCTCCCACAGTATAATTTTTATTTTTTTTTGCATGTTTGGAGAACTGGCTACTCATTCGCCCAAAGGTTTCGTTAAGTAGGTGAAGGTATATGTGTGTGTTGTCTTGCTGTGTTGACAGCTGACTTGTGGTATCAGAATCAGAATCAGAATCAGAATCATCTTTATTTGCCAAGTATGTCCAAAACACACAAGGAATTTGTCTCCGGTAGTTGGAGCCGCTCTAGTACAACAGACAGTCAATTTACAGAACACTTTGGAGACATAAAGACATTGACAAAAAACAACAACAAACAACAATTGTGCAAAAAGCTGGGATTAGAGTCCAGCTCATCCCCAAACCCAAACAGGATAACAGGTAGAAGAATGACGAAAACAATTTTTTGATTTAAATAGTGTGTCCTATTGTTTTTTTCCCTGCAAGCCTGACAGAACAAGCTAATTAATATTCAAACCTGGAGGTAGTCATATTTTCCTCAATTCATTTCCCAGCCTTATCATTTTGAAGCATTTGGAATTCCACAATCTGGGAATCCTACTCCTACCCTGACCTTTTCAACCATTGTTCATTCATTCACCCCTTCACAAAGCCAATCACAGAAATCATCCGATTTGCCCACTTCCTCCCATCTCCTCTTTCACTGTCCCTCCTATGAAGCCACCATTCTCTTCCTCTCTCAAACTCGAATTCCTGCTCTCTGTCCACCAGCCTCTTCTTCTCCATCATATCACTTCCTCTTCTATCTTTTTTTCTCTTCCATCTCTTGCTACAGGAAATAGTCTCTATCCCTATCCAGGAGGTTTACAGGGGTGTACTCACTGTCCCAAACAAAGAGGTCACTGTGTGAATCCTCCAAAAACACAAAGAAGAAAAGGAAGACAGATAAAAATCAGAAACCTACTACCGCTTCTCTCATACAACAACATTCTCTTTCGCTTACACTAAACACATGCAACACACAAGTTCTTAATTTCTTGTTTTTCTTACATTCTTTCTTTTATAGTAGAAATGTCAGTTTTGCCTCAACAGAGGTTTAGAGTTATGCTCATACAGAGCTGTGAATCCATACCTCAATCAAAAAACTCGTAGTTAAGTCTGATTAGCTGCATGCGAATGACATGTAAAAATAAAAATGTGTGATACTTAAATAGGGACTTTGATAAGAGATTGGAAAATGAGGCCCTCTTGGAGAGTGTGCTCCTGAACAGCCAGAGATGAGGCTTAGAGATAGAAAATGGAGGGGAGGCAGGCTTAACTCTTCCGCGTGCATTCCTCTTCCACCAGGCAGGAGAGGAAGCAGATGACAGTGTTACGCAGATACCAGTCAGTCATTGCACTAACCCGTTTAATCTTCTTTTAAATTGTCATCATATTTCTCCCTACATTGCTTCTTTCTGTTTTTTGTCTTATGTATTTTGTTCCCAGTGATAGAACTTTCCTTTCTTTCTCTTGAGTTTCTTTTGTTTCTGCTTGGTGTGGCCATCTGACAGCTGTCAGTAAGAGTGGGTTTTATCTTCCTTGCATGTTTTACCTCAACTCTTTCCAATCTTTGCCACCTCACTTTTCCTCACTCGGGATAATCGGCTCTTCTGTTGCCAAACCAACAGCTAATGTCAAGATGTGGTTCTACGACAGGTGAAAGTAGAGGAAGCCACTAGAATAGGGTTGGAGTTGTCCCAAGATTGATTTTGTAACATGGTACCGTATATTTCAAGTTAGAAATGGAAGGCAATGATCAGGGAGGATTCTCCTTGAGAAAAGTAACACGTCCTTTACTACGATCTTTTAATACTCCCTGAAATTCTTAGACCCAAAAGTCATAAGGTGATCCTTCTGATTTGGTTTTGATTTGGTAAAGTATTAATACACTTTAGAGTAAAGGAGACAAGGACAAAACTTGGAAAATAATTTGCAATGAATCTTTACATGCCTGTTTCTTGCTGTTCTGTTCCTTCAAAGAAATTAACTTGTGTATCTCTTCCGGCGGGCATCACAGAAGGTGTCTCACCATAAACATTGATTTGTCATCTTATGAAGGAGCATAATTTTAATTAACATTCTAATTTGATGGGCGGAGGAGACAGATGACTAGAGAGGGAAAAACTGCTGATGAGTCCAGATAAATGCAAAGATGGAAATCAGGACATAAACAAATTGGCTCAGATAAAAAAAAAAGAGAGCGAGAGAGAAAGAAAGACGAGCGCTCTTGGGAGGAGAAGGGGGTGATCACCTTCACTCGTCCTTCCAGAAGAGGAAGTGATGTTGAAGAAGTGGAAGGATGAGGAAAGTAGAGGAGGTAAAAGGGAAGCAGAGATAGAGAGTGGGAAGAGACTACCCCAAAAGTGTTTGAGAAGCCGTGGGTGGCGTGCCTTATCGCCCAAGTTCTCCTGGAGAGATTATTGGGGGATTAGTGCGAACGCTTGTTTCTAAAACATGATGAAAAGACGTTTGCGTGTGATAACGTTTTGAACTCCACTCCTCTTCTCCTTCTAGGATCGTGGCTTGAGGCTCCCTTTCCGAGAAAGGCAGGATTGGGGTTGCGTGAGCCTCTGGGTAGCGCTGAAGGAGGGAGAACAATAGGAATGATGTTGTACATGGGTGTTTCTAGACTTTTCTTTGAACATCTGTCAATTGAAGAATGAATTGATGAATTTCTGCGCCGATTCTTGCATCATCACTATTAGTCATCGCAGTTAAAAATTCAAAACAATGCTGAAACTTTGGTCCAATGACATGCATCTGTACTATCAGTTAATTACAGCAGGATCCAATCAAACAAGAGATGATTTAATATCAGATTTGTTATATATGATCGAATCAGATGAGTGGCTGTGATGAGCTCACTGTGGGGTTGCCATGGGAGTCTTGCTGAGGAGGACCTGGTTGTTCACTCAACCAAAAATGGGAGGAATCAGCAGCCATGTGATCAGTCGATCAGTAAACATTATCACAGCCCTGTTCGAAACTCCGCCGGCCATATCAGCTAGAATATGTTTAAATAGATTATTGGTTTCACACCTTTTTTTCATGAGATGCAAATGGCAGGATTTCCATATGACACAGGCCAGTTAACACATTGCTAATCTAATGAAGGAGATCTGTTTCTCACAACTGACAAGCTCACTGCTACCCACATGATAACAAGCACATATAGTGGTTGCACACACCAACACCCGCAAACACCAGCACATCCATATATTTTTATATGTATTTATTTAGATAACAAATAAATCATGTATATCTTTATGCAGCATCAATACTGGAACTCAAATATATTGCTGCACACACAGAATTCTTCGCATCCAGGTAGTGCTGCTAAGTAGACCTACTAAACTGATAGGTTATCTTGCTGGGCCAAATACAGAGCAAATTTGTTGAGGGATAAATTGAGAGACGAAGAGCAATGCCAGAAGGGGCATCATTGGATGGGCTGTGCCAATCTCTTCTAGAAATGGGGGGGGAGGGGGGGGGGGGGGGGGGGGGGCAAGGCCTGGAGGTTTAACTGAGGAATAAGGAAGATAGGTAGAATATAATAAATATAATTAAAAAGAAAGTAGTGAGTAGACTGAACTGTAAGGCACAATTTTTTTATATTATGAGAGGACTGTGAAAAATGTAAAGCAATTCCTAAACAGGATGTTGGACAATACAGGGAAATGAAAATTTCCATCCTTCTTTGGCTGACCTTGTCCAAGGTCACAGATGAACTGGTGGCTCGTTGATGTAGGGCAAGAGGCAGGGTACACCCTGGACTGGTCTCTAGTCAATCTCTGGGTGCATATGCACAGACAACCATTGGCCCTCAAACTGACACCTATGGACAATTTAGAGTCTTTAACGTAACTAAAATACATGTTTTTCAAATAATATGTGAGAGGAAACTGTGGCACAAGCACAGGGAGAACATGCAAACCGGGTTTGGTTTTGGGCTCAGTCCAAAACCAAACCCAGATCCTTTTGACTGTGAGGCCAATGCACACATTCTATGCTGTTGTATTTTAAAGTTTTTTTTTTTTTATTGAACAACAGAGCTTGCAACCATATTACAAAGACGGTGTGGTTTATGGTAGAGAAAACAAAAATAATGTGTGTTAGAATAATGTAAGAAAGGAAGAAGATTAAACACTGGGAGTTATGTGACACAAACAGTCTTCCATTCAAGCAGGAGGACTCCAGTGCTATGATACATTTTTTCACTTTTTTTAAGTTAGTGTTTTAAGTTAGTGTTTTGCAATTATCATTGCTTCTTTTTACACTTGTATGAGAAGCACTGTCACATAACGCCTCCATCATTGACGTTAAGACTAAGCGTTTTATTTCTTTCACGCTGTACTATTTAAAGTGATTCATTGATTTTTCAAAATACTTTTATGATGTTTAGAATGTTATGTAAACTGATTATTTCCAATATTCCCAAAGGTGAAAAAATCCATACAACTCAGTGGTAGACCAGCGTCTTGGAATGCAATTCGTCCCTCTGTATACAACTGAAGGAAAGAGTGTAATTTCTCAGGTTGGTCTACATGCGCATGTCTTTCTTTTCCAGGATAGCCCTGACCCTGCTGACCCAGGGAGGGATGGAGGGATAGCCAGAGGAGAGGGATGATATAGAGTGAAGAGGAGAAACAGGAGGAATGTGAGATTATGACGACTATCTGCAATAGAGACTGAAGGGCCAACTCCTCACTACTTCAGTCCACCAGGTAGGATGTGAGGAGATGAGGCTAGAAGGTGAGCAAAAAGTGAAGTAGAGGAGAGAGCATGACTATTAAGGGTGTGTATTAAATACATGAATACAAAGCCTTCAAGGCTAGACTTTAGGATGAACAGGACAGTACGGACAGAGGAAGGGAGAAGAACAAAAGGTGATGGGTAATCAAGTGGTTGCCTGCCTAGCCACACACACGCACGCACACACGCGCGCGCGCGGACACACGCGCGCGCACGCACACACACACACACGCACTTTATCTGTATGCTTCCAGATAATAAACAAAATCTTAGAAATGAGAGACTATCAAACAAATCAATCACTGGGGTTTGCTGTCCAGGAGGATGGCGCCATGCGAAGATAAAAGACAGGCGGATGTCTGGAGAAGGAAGGGAGGAGAGGTAAATGACCGGCTTTAACTAGACAAAGCCTCAGTCAAAAAGTGAACTGGTTAAACTAGGCACAGCCTAGCACAGACTGGTTGGTATTTAACATTATTCTCTGTGAGCATGTGTAACAGTTTGGATTCCATGCTAGGAAGCCTCACCCAGCATCAGCATCATATGATAAGATACTTGCGCATGATGCAAAATAACGGCCTCTGATAGGGTTCCATCCGGTCCCACACACACGCACAAATGTGCTCATGCACACACACACACACACGCACACACGCACGCACACACGCACGCACGCACACACACACACGCACAAAATTAGCTGTTTTCATTTCAACCACTGTCACACCAGTAATGCGATAAGGTTTCTCCTTGTGTCCTGGCATCTGACCCCTGACCTTTGATATTTCAAATTAAAACCATTCTGTTTTACCTGACTTTAGTGTTGGTCTACACCAAGAACATCTACTCTATGTGTTTCAGAAAACAACTGCATAATAATACTGGCCTGACGACAGATCAAATGTACAGAGCAGGAGGAACGGACAGAGAGCAAATGGGCCGACACTCACAGTATCGCACAGCTTTCCTGGAGAAGCACATTCAGTATTTTAAACCCAACACCATCTTATACCGATATAAACAGTACTGTCTCATCCAATATCTTGGCATATCTCTCTCTCTCTCTCTCTCTCTCTCTCTCTCTCTCTCTCTCTCTCTCTCTCTCTCTCTCTCTATATATATATATATATATACTCTCTCTCTCTCTCTATATATATATATCCATCCATCCATCTATCCATTTTCTGAGCCGCTTCTCCTCACTAGGGTCGCGAGCGTGCTGGAGCCTATCCCAGCTATCATCGGGCAGGAGGCGGGGTACACCCTGAACTGGTTGCCAGCCAATCCCAGGGCATATACATACAAACAACCAATCACACTCACATTCACACCTACGGGCAATTTAGAGTCTCCAATTAATGCATGTTTTTGGGATGTGGGAGGAAACCGGAGTGCCCGGAGAAAACCCATGCAGGCACAGGGAGAACATGCAAACTCCACACAGGCGGGGCCGGGGATTGAACCCCGGTCCTCAGAACTGTGAGGCTGACGCTCTAACCAGTCGTCCACTATATAATAATATAATATATATAATAATAGCATCAATCTTTAATTGTCAGTGTAACTTAAAAATAAAATAATGCTGCCAAGTTATTGACATGGTGGATTTGGTCCAAGACAGAATAATTCCAATGGCAGCCATTCTGTTTGTACTATATTTTAGTAACGCGCAGTTCTACGAAATCAAACCTATAACAACGAAGGACCTTCCTTCTTATGGTCCTCACCTCTGATGCCCCATCATCTGTTCTGCTGTTTGACTGGAGACTCCCAGGGTAGGGTCCCCAAACTGTGTCTGCATGGAGGTCCCTGCGAGCGATGATCTTTCTGCCAATGCCTTCATTACTGAGTTCCAGCTCATCTGTCATGGGATTAAAAGAAAATCGGCATTACATTTAACACCAAATTTTCTCATGTCTAAGTAAGGAAGAATACAAAAAAAGTTACATTAAAACCATATTGAAAGGTATTTAGTAGCATTAGCCTTGCGTTCTACAACCCCAATTCCAATGAAGTTGGGACGTTGTCTTAAACATAAATAAAAAGAGAATACAATGATTTGCAAATCATGTTCAACCTATATTTAATTGAATACACTACAAATACAAGATATTTCATGTTCAAACTGCTAAACTTGATTGTTTTTAGCAAATAATTATTAACTTAGAATTTTATGGCTGTAACACATTTCAAAAAAGCTGGGACAGGTGGCAAAAAAGTTGAGGAATGCTCATCAAACACCTGTTTGGAACATCCCACAGGTGAACAGGGTAATTGGGAACAGGTGGGTGCCATGATCGGGTATAAAAGGAGCTTCCCTGAATTTCTCAGTCATTCACAAGCAAAGATGGGGCGAGCTTCACCTCTTAGTGAACAAGTGGGTGAGAAAATAGTCGAACAGATTAAGGAAAATGTTCCTCAACGTACAATTGCAAAGAATTTAGGGATTTCATCATCTACGGTCCATAATATCATCAAAAGGTTCAGAGAATCTGGAGAAATCACTGCATGTAAGCAGCAAAACCAAAAACCAACATTGAATGCCCATGAGCTTTCGGCACTGCATCAAAAACCGACATCAATGTATAAAGGATATCACCACATGGGCTCAGGAACACTTCAGAAAACCAATGTCAGTAAATACAGTTCGGCGCTACATCCATAAGTGCAACTTGAAACTCTACTATGCAAAGCAAAAGCCATTTATCAACAACACCCAGAAACGCCACCGGCTTCTCTGAGCCCGAGCTCATCTAAGATGGACTGATGCAAAGTGGAAAAGTGTTTTGTGGTCCGACGAATCCACATTTCAAATTGTTTTTGGAAATTGTGGACGTCGTGTCCTCCGGGCCAAAGAGGAAAAGAACCATTCGGACTGTTATGGACGCAAAGTTCAAAAGCCAGCATCTGTGATGGTATGGAGCTGTGTTAGTGCCAATGTCATGGGTAACTTAAACATCTGTGAAGGCACCATTAATGCTGAAAGGTACATACAGGTTTTGGAGAAACATATTCTGCCATCCAAGCAACGTCTTTTTCATGGATGCCCCTGCTTATTTCAGCAAGACAATGCCAAACCACATTCTCCACATGTTACAACAGCGTGGCTTCGTAGTAAGAGTGCGGGTACTGGACTGGCCTGCCTACAGTCTAGACCTGTCTCCCATTGAAAATGTGTGGCGCATTATGAAGCATAAAATACGACAACGGAGACCCCGGACTGTTGAACAGCTGAAGCTGTACATCAAGCAAGAATGGGAAAGAATTCCACCTACAAAGGTTAAACAATTAGTGTCCTCAGTTCCCAAACGTTTATTGAATGTCTTCGTAGTGTATTCAATTAAATATAGGTTGTACATGATTTGCAAATCATTGTATTCTGTTTTTATGTATGTTTAACACAACGTCCCAACTTCATTGGAATTGGGGTTGTACTTTCATGTAGATGTCTTGTTATATTGAGCACATATTTTAATAGTCAGTAGATGCTTTTTTTGTTTTTAATGATCACATTTGTTGTGAAATTAATCCTTTGAAAATAAGAATTTGTGAGTTGCTAAATTACTGGAAACATCCCCGTCACATTAACCCAGGAGCACATGATGGGTCTCTGCAAACAAATACTGCCTTCAACTTGAACTCGACCTGAACCCTTGCAAAAGTAACAGCAGCAGCTAACCAACTAAACAGTCTGTGGCTCATCAGCGCAGGGCGTTTGATATGAGCGGAGCAGTTTCAGTTCTGGCTCAGTTCAGCAGCTTCTTTTTGTGTATTTCCTCTTTATGATAACTGTAGAAGGATGGCAGTGACAGCTGTGGTCAGAGCCTACTGCATCCCAGAGAGATAGTGAGCTATGGGAGTGGTCTGCAGTTTGGAGAGGTTCCAGCAGAGTGATCAACACTGGTAACTGCTGCAGAGCCAGTAACTAACTGGGTGGGATTGGACTGGATGCCTACTGCCGAGTCTGAGGGTCCCTTCAGTCGAAAATCTCTTTCGTTTTTGTCATTCTCCTCACTCTGACGAAAACGCACCGAAAACCAGGCTCGCCTCCTTTTCTTATTCCCCCTTTTACATCGATGGTTCAGGAGACTGTTTCAGGGGGTCGGTCTAAAGTGTTGGGCCTGATAAGAGTGTTTGTCTAACACTCTCCATGTCAAAACACTCATCTATCTTCTCTGTATCTATCCCCACCAGAGAACAACGGACAGACGCTGATAAAATGTCTTTCCCACAGTTGGTGGGGGGTGGAGGTAGAGGTGTTGGTGCAGGGAAGGGAGGGGGGCAGATTTATGAGGAGGTGTAGAAGCATGGGTTGAGAAGGAAAGTCATGTTACAATGCATCGAATGCTGTGCTAATTTACATTCAGTAGGGGTTAAATATATTGTTGTTTGAAAGACAACAATTTTTCTTAAAATGACACTGAAAACACACTGACACTGACGTTACAGTTGAACATGAATTATGAAAATCAAATGCCTAAAAACTTGAAGCTGTCTCGCAACCAAACTCAATGTACCAGTCATGGTCAGTACGGTCAGCAGTCCTACTTTTTATTCTCTTGCCCTGCTGCACATGTCAACTTGACACTGACACTTTGGTGCTTAGAGTTGGATGGTAAGATGCTTAGTAACTGTGTTTTGAATACAGCCCTAAAGATTTGGACTCACATTTGAGTAATGTCAGCATCAGATATCCGTACCAGGTCAAGAGCGAAGCCAAACATGACTCCTCTGTCAGTTTAACCTGCTGGCTTCAGTGTCTGAAGTCCAATGTCTGTCCACCCTCTCTCCAATATTCCTATGCACCGTATGTTTGGCCACTGTGACCCTCCTTATCACAGCACTCCATCAGTGTCCAGCCTGCATTTGTGTTATTGGCTGATCCTTACCACATGGGAGTCTTATCAACCTGACCAGCTCCATTGTCCCTTCTTGTGAAATTGTGCAAGGATTTGACCTCAGTAAGCCAACACAGAGATCAATTTATAAACAAGTCTGACACCAGCTTTAGTTTGTCAGTTATAAGGATGAATACACATTATCACATTGCTTCCATGGTCTATGGAACCATATCTTCCTGTGTCACCATACCCACAGGTGAATCAAAGTAGCTAATTGTTGTTTTAGCATGCAAAAGACCACCGTTAATATACATTGTTTCCCTTGATACACAGAGGCAGTGCTAAAATGAGATACGCTGCAAATCAATCTCACATGTTCAAAATGGCAACCATTTCAAACATTATCACGACTAATCAACCAGAGTTCAGCACCCCAAAAGTCATATAGTTTTGAGTTCAATCAAACATTTCTAGAAATTACATTCCTCAAAAGCATGTATTTCCAGCAGCCACTTCATGAGTTACATCAATAAAGTGTGTTTTGTTATTTATTTGCCTTTTTGTGATACCACCACAGATGGGCAACAGTGAAATTGACAAACAGATGATAAGCTAAATATTATTTAGGTCAAAGAATAATGGCTACTGACTAGTTTGAAATGACCATCGACGCTTGTCAAATGAAAAGATGAGTTTCACAATAAACTATGTTGACTGCACATTGACGAAGCAATCAATGTTTAAATATTGCCTACCAATAGACAGACAAGACTTATTTATTATAGCAATATCTCTAAACTAAAACTTGGTAACACTA
The DNA here is from genome assembly GCF_024500385.1 of Phyllopteryx taeniolatus. NCBI lineage: Eukaryota > Metazoa > Chordata > Actinopteri > Syngnathiformes > Syngnathidae > Phyllopteryx > Phyllopteryx taeniolatus. The sequence continues at coordinate 707,032 of NC_084506.1, read as the reverse complement.
TTGAAAACATTTGTTCACAAATTAAAGTTTCCTTACTTTCACAGTTCACAAAGATCCTGGAAAAAATATTTGAACAAAGACTGGATGATTTTATAAATAAACCTAGCCTACTAAATAATTGTCAGTATGGTTTTAAATAATCTAGAACTACTTCCATGGGTCTAATAGAGCTAGTGGAAGAGATAGGGATGCAGTGGGTGTTTTCATTGAAATAAGGCATTCGATACAATTCACCATGGGATATTGCAAAACCCAAAAAACAAAAACAAAAATAGAGATGTATGATGTCAGAGCGATTCCACTCGCCTGGTTTCAAAAGCTATATTAGTAATCAGAGGTGGGAAGCAATAAAGCACTTTTACAAACTTTTCAGGTATCTGTACTTATTTATTTTTCTGCCGACATTTTACTTTTACTCCTTACTTTTTAAACACAAGCATCTGTACTTTCTACTCCTTGCTTTTTAAAAATTAGTTTGTTACCTTTAAAACCTAAAATTAGTGATGATGCGACATAAAAAGCAGAACACAGAAAATCTGGAAACCAGAAGTAACCGAGTCAAGAGCATTGATCATAGAGATGGTAGATATGACACACTTTGAGCCACATGCTTACGGCGACGCTAAGCAAGTGAGGGCAAAATGTCACGCATTCCATGTAGCTAAGCTAGGGGGAGCAAAGTGTTGACACATTCCATGTTTGTGGACTGCAAGGTGAGAAACCAAAATAACAAGGATGCCTGCACATTGTGCTGTGCAGGGTTGTACACACTTTGCACAATCACAACAAGGGAACTCTGAAAAAGGAATAACCTTTCATAGGTAAGAATAGTTTTTTGGCTCTTTTTTTTTTCCAAAAGTGCCTGCAATGAATGAACCATGTTAGTTTTGTAGAAAGCTAGCTTGTCGAAGTCTGGCTCGCTGGCAGTACATTATGTCACGTTTGAGCATTACCATATAATATTTACAACACATTTATTATTATTTAACCCTAACCCAGTGCCAAAGTAGCCATAATTTGCTAATTTTCCAAATTTTCACACCATCCCCCCGCCCCTGCTTTTTTCTTTTTTTAAATGGTGGTTTTTGCAGATGACACAAATGTTTGTATGGGATGAGATTTGGAGCAGCTATTATTGATAGTCAAAAGTGAACTTTTAAAACTAAAGTGTTGGTTTGATGAAAATTTATTATACGTAAACCTTAACAAAACAAAGTTCATGATAATTGGAAATCGTCAAATTAAGCAAGCTTTCCGTTTGGAAATTGAGATCGTGGGAATTGAAAGAGTTTATGAAATGAAGTTTCTTGGTGTTTTTATTGATCACAAACTCTACTTGCAACCTCACATCTAATATTTGTGCTCCAAAGTACCCATAAATATTGGAATACTGCAAAAAAATATACGTTTTAGATCAGAAGTCACTTCAAATGTTGCAATGCACAATTATTTATCCATATCAGTCCTACTGTGGTGAAGTATGGGGGAACACATTACACTTTACAAAAGAAGTCGTAAGGATGGTTCATCACGCTGGGTACCTTGCTCATACAAATCCCCTGTTTTTAAAATTGGGTGATTAGAAATTCTGTGACCTAGTTAAATTTATAGTGAAACTGGTCAGATTTTGTTTAAAGCCTGGAATAATTTGTTACCAATCAACATTCAACTGATGTTCATGGTCAGAGAGGGAACATACAATCAAAGAGGGAAATGTAATTTTAAGCAGTCCATTATCCATTCAAGTTTGAAAAATATGAGCATCTCTGCCTGCGGGGTAGCACTATGGAATTAATTAGACGAGAAGATAAAAATGTGCATCAACTTAAAACAATTCAAAAGTAACTACAAAAACACACTATTGATAGGCTATAAAGAATTCAACATGGCTTTATGGATTATTTATGCTGTTATGGATTTTGAAATTATTACAATGTAGGGGTGGTTGAACTTGATAAGCTTTGCTTCCTTCAACCCCTTCTCAAACTTTCATTTTATTACAGTGTAGTATTTTATATTATATTTATTTTTACACATTTGTTTTATGCTTGTGCTTGTTTGAGACAAATACAAATAAATAAATCAATCAAAAACAATACCAGTCTAGAATTCTCTTCGCTTATAGCTGCATACATTGGCTCCAACAAAAAACAAAAAGACTGCATTCCAGCAGAATAATTATACAAACTAGACTTTACACCGATCTGATCGGCTTGATCGCTATCGGTCGATAATTAGCATTTTATGCTGATCAGCGGGCGGCACGGTGGGCGACTGGTTAGAGCGTCAGCCTCACAGTTCTGAGGACCCGGGTTCAATCCCCGGTCCCGCCTGTGTGGAGTTTGCATGTTCTCCCCGTGCCTGCGTGGGTTTTCTTCGGGCACTCCGGTTTCCTCCCACATCCCAAAAACATGCATTAATTGGAGACTCTAAATTGCCTGTAGGTGTGACTGTGAGTGCGCATGGTTGTCTGTTTGTATGTGCCCTGCGATTGGCTGGCAACCAGTTCACGGTGTACCCCGCCTCCTGCCCGATGACAGCTGGGATAGGCTCCAGCACGCCCGCGACCCTAGTGAGGAGAAGCGGCTCAGAAAATGGATGGATGGATGGATGCTGATCAGCTTTAATGTCATAATTCGTCGATCCGATCCTCCGCAAAAGACATTTACTCTGCATCACCATCGTGTACACTATATTTGAAACCAAAAGCTAGTATATTTTTTAGCCTTGTCACATTTACTTTGACATAGTACTGTAAATATCTGACAACCAATAAAGTTATTTAAAGAAAAAAAATCATGTCGCCGTTGTGGGACAAACAACACGTCTGAGACAGACAACACGTAATGCCTGGTACAAGACAAATTTGGTCTTTCATGATTGCACTGTCAGACTACTGCAATAAAATCTTGTATTCCGATACCACAGCATCCCGTTTTTTACAATCACGGAGCTTTACCTTGTCAATTCAAATGCAACTGATACACTCGTTACCATGGCGAGGACATCGCGACCCGTGTATTATAAGAACAAAATGGGGAAAAACGTGTGCTGGTGGTCACTGGTGCTCGGGAGATTACATTCATTTAAGGCTTGCTTGAGGTTTGTTCACGTACTTTTAATACGATACTCCTCGCAAGCAGCCAACAAAATGTTATGTAGCCTAGCAGGCTCGTGATAGCACTAACGGTTAAATGTAAACATGCCGGCGTTATGTCGAATTATGCTCTAAAGTTTCCGTGTGTGTGAAGTAATTTAATTAATTAATTAATTAAGTAATTCCATTACAGTAAATTAGGTCCCATTATTTCTGTCGTGTTTAATGTTGGTTTGACCTGACTGATTAGAATACATAACCTGACTAGAGCAGTGATTTCCAACCTTTATGGAGCGAAGGCACATATTTTACAATTGGAAAATCTCACGGCACATCAACAAACAAAAATGTCACAAAAAGTAGATACACAGTTATTACTGTGTGTACTTCCTGCCATCTAACAGAAGAGCATTTATTTATTCTGTCTTTCACTATGCTTCACTGGCATACATAAAGGAACAAAGATACATTATTTCTTGTAAATGAATATTTTTTTGAGCAGTTAAGTAAAATTTGATAATTTCCCACGACACACCTCAAGATTGCTCTTGGCAGACTAATGTGCCACGGCACACTGGTTGGAAATCACTGGACTAGAGAATAATTTTGAAGATACAGTATATACAGTAAAGGAACAAGTCCTTTAAATAGACACATTGCTCCATCTTGTGATCGGATCGGTGATTGGTTATAATTTTTTTAAACTCGCTGATCGGCCACAAAAATCCTGATCGTGTAAAGCCTAATACAAACACTTTCTCTATTTCATATTAAGACTCTTTGTTAACATCATTCAGCTAATTATATTACTATATAAGGCAATGCAGATAGTGTATAAATAAATGCAAATGATGGAACGCAGTAGGTTAATTAATGCTACATAATCAAATGTAGACTATTTCTCTGTCAGGGAGGTACTCTTAATAAAACACTCTTTTCAGATGGTTTGAACACTTCCACGAATGACTACCTCTTGCTAATCCCAACAGGTTCTCTGTGTTCGCTGGGATACCATGAGACCTAGAACAATCTTAATCCCTTTTAATTACCCCCCTTGCTCACCATAGACCAGAGCAATAATCTGACAGTCCTTATCAATATGACTGCATGCTACCCTCACTGCACTGTATGATACTATTCCCATAAACGGTACACAAACTGTGTGTGTGTGGCCATCTCACACACTATTTCTCTGTCATTGCTTGATGACCTATGCAAAAAATAAATGAATAAATAAATAAATAAAAAATGTTCAAGGCAGCATGGGCTTGTTATAAATATAAACCAGCTCTGCTGCAGTATAAATTACACACGTACATAGCAGCTCACACACACACACACACACACACACACACACAGTGTTATCAATATGCACGGTTCAGCAGCCACCGTAGTGCCCAGTTCTCTGTGATGAGCACACAATAAAACAATCAGTTTGCTAGTAATGGAATGAGTAACGCAATTAACCATGATTTGGGGGGTCGGATAGTGACACAGTGTGAAGGAAACCCTTGAAGAGAGACGATGATGGGATTTTGAGAGGATTTCCTGAGCAGCACCTTTGCTTTGTGTCATTTTCATTACCATGTTAACTATTTCATCCTGTCAGTTGGTTTTGCACAAATTATTGACAGATTCACTCTGTATTTGAAGGATTGATAAAACAGTAGTTTGCCCAAATCACACACTTTTCCATCATGACGGTGACTTCTCATTCTAGGGCTGCAAGATATATGCCAAAACTAATATCTCGATATTTTAAGGCTATATCGCGATAAACAACATGTATCTCGATATTTTGGTTTCTCCTGTAAATCAATGTTAAAATTAACCCTTTGACACATAAAATGACACCAGTATAATCAAGCAGACACTACAGTAGGAGTTTGAAAATTAAAATTAAATATTCTTAGTTTTAAGATGATACAAAAACACACATCCCTGCAGGGGATTTCTGGATGGGCTGGGGAGTGTGCTGCTTCCTGTGAGAGGCGCACCAGCAGAGAGTGAAAGAAGAAAAAAATACATTATTTGTACTCGATGATCGCGATATAGTCATTTTATACATCCATCTCACGTGCAAAAACCTGCGATATACAGTGTCAAGTATATTCGATATCGCCCTCAACCCTATCTCATACTATAATTTTCATTTTAGTAGACTTAAATATTTTAGATAGGAATTCCATCCAAACATCCATTTTCTTCCACTTATCGGTTGGGTTTCAGGGGCAGCAGCTTCAGCACGGAAGCCCAGAAATCCCTCTCCCCAGCCACTTCACCCAGGTCTTCCTGGGGGATCCTAAGGTGTTCCCAGGCCATCCAGGAAACATAGTCTGTCCAGTGTGTTCTGGTTCCTCCTCCCGCGGGGAATTCTTCTGTCAGAATTCCTCCCAAAAATATGTAATTAAAAAAAAAAAAAAAAAAGCAATGCAAGGATGTCATCCACCTATCCACGGAGAGCCGGAGCCTATCCCAACTGGTGTAGGGAGAAAGGTGGACTACATACAGAAGAAAATTGGGCACTTATAGAGACAGACAACCATTCACACTGTCATTTATGGGAACTGAACCCACACTGCCTGCAAGGAAGTCAGGCAAGCGAACCACATCAGTTAGCGGCAAAGACATTACTTCTTGACAAAGTTTCTGAACAAAGATGCTGAATGGAAATAATGTGTCACATGTGGAAGCATACAAAATACAGTACTACAACCACTATGAATTTCCAAATTTGATCCGAAAGATATCATCACTTTGTTTAAAAGTCAATTATTTCAAGAAATTAACGACTGCCTTCTTCAATGATAAACCTTTAAATAAAGCAACTTAAAATGGAATGTAATGAAGCCAACATCTGGGATCTTACCTTATGAATGCTATTATTAACTCTCCGCGACTTTGCGTGGAATTAAAAACTGGAGTCTTACCCAAAGGCTGAAACCATTTTCCTTTGAGAGACCTATTAATGAATATTGTTCTCCACATCTAAAACCTGTTCATGTAAACACACGCACGCACGCACACGCACACACACACACACACATGCACACACACACACACACACACACACACACACACACACAGGGATGTCGCTTGTTGTGCGTCCCGTGTCTGAAACGCCCAAAAATGATCAGGGATTCATAAACCATGGTGAATCGGCGTCCACAAACACACAGCATTGCTTACCTATGTATGTGTGCAAGGCTCAAATTAAGCAGTCTTGCATCACAGTTTGCGGGTCAAAATTTCCACTTTGCGCATCAAAAAACACATTGAAAAGCAACACTGCAAATCAGTTTTACCGCAGAAGCAGGCAGTGGCGTATGTAATACAACGTGCTTACGTCACCAATGGTTGCAAAATGAGACGCCGAATTGAAAAGAGAGAGAAAAAATACAAATTGTGAAAGTGTGGTAGCATTTCATAGTGAAATACAAGGCGAACACCCGTTCATTGTATCGCGGACCTTTCTCTCTGCCGCGTATGACGGCGCGTCGCGGCACCTGAGAGACACGTGGAGTTAACATAGCACAAATCAGTGAGCTTAACGTTAGTCTACTTTACTAACGTTAGCCCTGCGGGCTGCGGAGTATGTCTTTTAATTTTGAGTACCGTCGAATGTGTGCCTTGCTATTTTTAACCGTGACAAGGACAGTATAACGCAACCATTACGGTACATACAGTGTGATTTTTGCTAAGTGTAGTCACTGTGTGACAAATGGCCAATCCGATGATCTGTGAGTGGCAAAACTTTGAGTCAAATAGGTGATAAACGTGGCAAATGTGGCCAGAGAGGAATAAGAGTAAAATGGATCATCCTCATATACCCACAAACAGAGGAGAATTTTGGTGAAGAGAGATGAAGGATATTTTTTTTCTCTTGAAGTTTCTTCATTTTAGTTTGACCAAATTGAACACTTCCAAATCTCCAGATGGTCTTAGCTCACAAATGCACAGCCATGAACCTAATGTATTATGTCACAAGTTGCTAAAATGCTCCCTGTTTAAGTGAAGATGCACAAAGGCTGTTAATACCTTTTTAAAAATAATAATAACAATAATGCCTTATCTTTCATGCACAATGTGAATTTAAGAAATAAAAACTGTTGATTATACAACCGTACGACTAATTGGTTTCCTTTTTTATACAACCCCAGTTCCAATGAAGTTGGGACGTTGTGTTAAACATAAATAAAAACAGAATACAATGATTTGCAAATCATGTTCAACATATATTTAATTGAATACACTACAAAGACAAGATATTTAATGTTCAAACTGATAAACTTTATTTTTTTTTAGCAAATAATCATTAATTTAGGATTTTTTGGCTACAACACATTCCAAAAAAGCTGGGACAGTGTCATGTTTACCGCTGTGTTACATCACCTTTTCTTTTAACAACATTCAATAAACATTTGGGAACTGAGGACACTAATTGTTGAAGCTTTGTAGGTGGAATTCTTTCCCATTCTTGCTTGATGTACAGCTTCAGCTGTTCAACAGTACGGGGTCTCCGTTGTCGTATTTTACGCTTCATAATGCGCCACACATTTTCAATGGGAGACAGGTCTGGACTGCAGGCACGCCAGTCTAGTACCTGCACCCTTTTACTACAAAGCCACGCTGTTGTAATACGTGCAGAATGTGGTTTGGCATTGTCTTGCTGAAATAAGCAGGGGGGCGTTGCTTGGATGGCAGCATATGTTTCTCCAAAACCTGTATGCCCCTTTCAGTATTACTGGTGCCTTCACAGATGTGTAAGTTACCCATGCCATTGGCACTAACACAGCTCCATCCCAACACAGATGCTGGCTTTTGAACTTTGCGTCCATAACGGTCCGGATGGTTCTTTTCCTCTTTGGCCCGGAGGACACGACGTTCACAATTTCCAAAAACAATTTGAAATGTGGACTCGTCGGACCACAGAACACTTTTCCACTTTGCATCAGTCCATCTTAGATGATCTCGGGCCCAGAGAAGCGGGGGCGTTTCTGGGTGTTGTTGATGAATGGCTTTTGCTTTGCATAGTGAAGTTTCAAGTTGCACTTACGGATCTAGCGCCAAACTGTATTTACTGACATTGGTTTTCTGAAGTGTTCCTGAGCCCATGTGGTGATATCCTTTATACATTGATGTCGGTTTTTGATGCAGTGCTGCCTAAGGGATCGAAGGTCACAGGCATTCAATGTTGGTTTTCGGCCTTGCCGCTTACATGCAGTGATTTCTCCAGATTCTCGGAACCTTTTAATGATATTATAGATCGTATATGATGAAATCCCTAAATTCCTTGCAATTGTACATTGAGGAACATTGTCCTTAAACTGTTCGATTATTTTCTCACGCACTTGTTCACAAAGAGGTGAACCTCGCCCCATCTTTGCTTGTGAATGAATGAGCAATTAAGGGAAGCTCCTTTTATACCCAATCATGGCACCTACCTGTTCCCAATTAGCCTGTTCACCTGTGGGATGTTCCAAACAGGTGTTTGATGAGCATTCCTCAACTTTCTCAGTCTTTATTGCCACCTGTCCCAGCTTTTTTGGAACATGTTGCAGCCATAAAATTCTAGTTGTAAGTTAATGATTATTTGCTAAAAACAATAACGTTTATCAGTTTGAACATTAAATATCTTGTTTTTGTAGTGTATTCAATTAAATATAGGTTGAACATGATTTGCAAATCATTGTATTGTTTTTATTTATGCTTAACACAACATCCCAACTTCATTGGAATTGGGGTTGTATAAAAAAGGAAACCAATTAGTCGTACGTTATTAAGTGAAAAGTTTTACTTTCTCTTTTGTATTCAAAATATCCAACCTTGCTTGCTAGAATATTTCAGTCGGATGCTCAAGTACTAAAATATTCATTAGCTGCAGCCATACGTTCAACTCCTTCATTGTATTGTCATATTTTCATAAAATCCTTGTTTCAGGCCCCTGTGGAATTAACCTGCAGAAAATTGTTCTTCAAAATTAGAAAGTTGTTACTCAAATGAAGAAATGATTAGCAAAACTGCTCATCAAAGAAAAAAAAAAAAATTTCGGCCTTCTGTGTCTGTGTGTGTGTATGTGTGTTGCTGAAGTGCTTCAGAGAATCATTATCAACTAAAAGTACGAGTCCTGTATTGGTGCTCGCCAATCAGAAGAAGAGTAGGGCGGGTTATCGTACATTAATTGACAATGGACACTCATGACGCAGCGAGCCACTGGCGAAACAGCTTTGGCTCCTTAGACGCAAACAACTGGGACAGTTTAGGGAAAGGTAACTATTTATTATGTTCGCTAGCCCACGAGCTGACTAGCTAGTGGGCTAAGGAGCTAAACACCGTTTAGTGTTTTTGGGAAGCTGCTGGCTCCTGCTGTGGGCCCTGTTGGTGGGTGGGGCCATCATTGGGTCGGGGGGGGGGGGGCAGCGGGCGGGGCCTCGTTGGGTGGGGATGTGGGTGGCGGTGGTCCGGTGCCCGTGCCCCTCCCTTTGGGACTAGTCGGGGCGCTTCGGTCAGGCTTGGGACCTCCGTCGGTCCTGGGGAGTCGGTGGCATCCCCCTGGTTGGGTACCCTGCTGGACGGGCTTATTGACTCGGCCCCCGCCCCCTTATCTAATAAGTTCGATAGACACACTATAAGTTTTAATTACTTACTGGTATCACTAACAACAACACAGGTTATACTAACAGATCAACTCACAGGTTCTTACAAGTGTTTAGACACAAAGAATCCTGCTGCACCACTCGTCAGTAGCACTTCCTTGCTCATTTTCCCACATCCTGTCCTGCCCTTTTCTGTCCTCTCTTATCTTGTTCTCTTGATTAGTTATTGCATGTCCTCACCGGGGTCTCCCACTAATTACCAGCCAATCGCAGGGCATATATAAACAAACAACCATTCACACTCACATTCATACCTAAGGACAATTTCAAGTCTTCAATTAACTTACCGTGCATGTTTTTGGGATGTGGGAGGACACCGGAGTACCCGGAGAAAACCCACGCAGGCATGGGGAGAACATGCAAACTCCACACAGGCGAGGCTGGATTTGAACCCGGGTCCTCAGAACTGTGAGGCGGATGTGCTAACCAGTCGTCTACCGTGCCGCCCTTGAACAAACATAACTTCTAAAATGGTTCAGTTTCAATTTGTTCAATTAAAATATGTAAAACTGTTTAAGACCACTGTTGCGTCAAGATTTGGCATCTTGAAGAGAAAAGGATTTATTTATTATCCATCCATCCATTTTCTGAGCCGCTTCTCCTCACTAGGGTCGCGGGCGGGCTGGAGCCTATCCCAGCTATCATCGGGCAGCAGGCGGGGTACACCCTGAACTGGTTGCCAGCCAATCGCAGGGAACATACAAACAAACAACCATTCGCACTCACAGTCACACCTACGGGCAATTTAGAGTCTCCAATTAATGCATGTTTTTGGGATGTGGGAGGAAACCGGAGTGCCCGGAGAAAACCCACGCAGGCACGGGGAGAACATGCAAACTCCACACAGGCGGGGCCGGGGATTGAACCCGGGTCCTCAGAACTGTGAGGCTGACGCTTGAACCAGCCGTCTACCGTGCCGCCTTATTTATTATTATTTATTATATTTTTAAGCACTTTATTTGAAGAGATATAACTTTCTCTTTTTATTCACTTGCTCTTATTGTGAAATGCAGCCCTACTTTTATTTAGTAAATAACAGAACATTATACAGTTGTGCTCATATGTTTGATAACTAGGGCAGAATTTGTGAGATGTGTATAATTCTTTATTATGCTCTAATACAGTGGTCCCCAACCTTTTTTGCCCCGCAGACCGGTTTAGAGTAGGCATTTTTTTCCCCCACGGACCTGCTGTCAAGGTCTGGCATATATATACAGCAAAACTAAATGAACATGAATGGCTTAAAAACAAATGTTAAATACATGAAAAATACAACTCACCAAAATGCATAATAAAGAATTTAATTGAAGAATTGAATTGCGAAAGTGTGGTAGCATTTCATAGTGAAATGCAAGGTGAGCACCCGTTCATTGTAGTTGAATTGAAAGAAGCTTTCTTTTTCTTTGAGGTCGTAGGCTCTTCCTCTGGCTCCTCAGGTGGCCTTTTTCCTTTTGAAAAGAAGCTCTTCGAAGACGTTTGTTTGTTCTAATTTTTGCTAGTTTGCGGTCTTATTATTTGTAACTGCTGTGCAGTCTAGTGTTGTTTCGTTCGGGAACGTTCCATTCAAAAGAACGAATCTTTACAGTGAACGTAATGAACTGAATCAGTTGATGAAATGATTCGTTCTTTGAGCTTGGCTCCCCGCCATGAGCAAGTCGGCGGGGACCGGAAACGGAACTGCTGCAGCGATCGGTGCAGTCTTGATGTGTCAATTGCGACGTACAGCTGTTGCAGCGGAGAAGATCCGGTCATTTTTCAAAATAAAATACATTTGACACACAAGAACGCAATACAACGGAAATTATATAAATTGGTCATTCCTTCTATGCGGCCCGAAAACAAATGCCTCACAGACCGGTACCGGTCTGCGGACCAGGGGTTGGGGACCACTGCTCTAATATCATTATATCAGTGGCATAAAAAAAACATCAACAATACTATCGTTTAACGTGAAAGTTTTTGGGAAAATATATTGTTCTAAAAAATTTGCTATCGTGGCAGGCCTAAACTAAAATATACTGCGAGAGAGCAAGAGCAATGGATAACAAAAATATTGTATAAACAGTATAAAAGAGAGAGTAACAACTGTAATACAAATCTGCAGGATAGCAGGACCGCAAAGCAAGAACGGTGATATAGCGGAAGATTATTGTGTCTGGATTCCGTGATGATAAGTTGCAGGAATTCATTGCTCCAGGGCTGGGACTCATTGTTTCCATGACATGTGCAAATGATCTATGTATATATTGTATTTAATAGAATATCTAGTATGCTTCAACAGTTTTTTGACTATGAAGTGCAGATGACCAAAAAGACTATCCCCTCAGCAAGGGTCATCAACCTTTTTGAAACTAAGCGTTACTTCTTGGGTACTGATTAATACAAAGGGCTCCAAGTTTGATACGCACTTCTTAAATAATACATTTGCCTTTAATTATGTTATTAATAATTAATTACATTCCTCTATGTGAAGAAACCGATCATGTTAATGATTTCTCACAATAATTAACAATGATTTAACAAGGTAGGATACAAATATAAATATGCTAAACTAGTTCTATAAGTGTTTACGTTTTCAAATTCGTTCTACAACATTCCTAGAAAATCTCAATGTCCCATCACTGGTGAGCTATTTTTAGGACAGGCCGACGGGCTACTTATGTCATCCTTGGGGGCTACCTGGTGCCGCTGGGCACCATTTTGGTGACCCCTACCCTAAAAGGCTTTGCATATCTATTACACACAGTCAACCAATACATTTATTTACCAAAGGAGAGCTTGCTTAGTAATGAGTATCAGAACGGAATAACCCCAAACCGATACTCACCTCTATCCCGTCCAATTGATTCAAAAGGACTAATGTTGATATCAAATGAGCAGATCACGGTAGAGCTATTGATTTTTTGACACAGTACAACAGAAAACCTTTATCAATGTGCTACTCTGACCCCACACTAATAGTTTTGGGTTTAACCTATGTGTATTTTCAGTGATAAATCCTAACCCGTCCCTCTGAGGAGAGATTTGAGACGATGTGAGTCCCGGGGTGCGTATGTCATGGAAACAATGAGTCCAAGCCCTGCAACAATGAGTCCCTGCAACATTTCATCACGGAATACAGATACAGTAATCCTCACATAAATCACAGTTCTTGCTTCACGGTTCCACTATATTGCAGATTTTTATTACAGTTGTTACGCTTTAATCTTTTATACTGTTTGTACAATATTTTTGTGTTATCCATTGCTCTAACTCTCCATCAATACAGATGGCATATATGTCACGACAGCAAATTTTTTTAGAACAATGTATTTTCCCAAAAACTTTCTAGAGAAACAATAGTATCGTTTTTGTTTTTTTTATGCCACTGATATGATATTAGAGCACAAAAAAGACGTACACATTATAAATTCTGCCCTCGTAATCAAAAATATTTGCACAACTGTGTAATGTTCTCTCATTTACTAAATAAAGGTAGGGCTGCGTTTCACAATAAGAGCAAGTAAAAAGAGAAAGTTATAGGCGTTCAAATAAAGTGCTGAAATTAAGAAAAATAAAGTTTTATTTTCCCCTTTTCTGTTTGGCATCTTGACACAACACTGAAGTTTCAAACAATTTTATATAGTTTAATTTAACAAATCTTAACTAATGCAGCCCTATGGGGGGCACAAGCCAGTGCAAACTGTAGGCCGGTCCCAAGCCCGGATAAATGCAGAAGGTTGCGTCAGGAAGGGCATTCGGCTTAAAACTTTGCCAAACAAATATGAGCGTTCATCCAAAGAATTCCATACCGGACGGTCGTGGCCCGGGTTAACAACGTCCGCCCCTTGCGCCGTCAACCTGCAGGGCGCCTGTGGAAATTTAGCTACTGTGGGTCGAAGTCGAAGAAGAAGAAGAGGTGGAAAGCGGGTTCTTTGGCAGAAAGAGAAGAGGAAAGCACAGCGCCTAGAACTGAATGTGGAGACTTTGAATATTGGGACTATGACAGGAAAATCTCGGGAGTTGGTTGACATGATGATTATGAGAAAGGTTGATATATTGTGTGTCCAGGAGACCAGGTGGAAAGGCAGTAAGGCTAGAAGTTTAGGGGCAGGGTTTAAATTATTTTACCATGGTGTAGATGGGAAGAGAAATGGAGTCGAGGTTATTTTAAAAGAAGAGTTGGCTCAGAATGTCTTGGAGGTGAAAAGAGTATCAGATCGAGTGATGAGGCTGAAACTTGAAATTGAGGGTGTTATGTATAATATGATTAGTGGCTTCGCCCCACAGGTAGGATGTGATCTAGAGGTGAAAGAGAAATTCTGGAAGGAGCTAGACTAAGTAGTTCTGAGCATCCCAGACAGAGAGAGACTCGTGATTGGTGCAGATTGTAATGGACATGTTGGTGAAGGAAATAGGGGTGATGAAGAAGTGATGGTTAAGTACGGCATCCAGGAATGGAACTTGGAGGGACAGATGGTGGTAGACTTTGCAAAAAGGATGCAAATGGCTATAGTGAACACTTTTTTCCAGAAAAGGCAGGAACATAGGGTGACCTGCAAGAGCAGAGGTAGAAGCACACAGGTGGATTACATCTTGTGCAGACGATGTAATCTGAAGGAGGTTACCGACTGTAAGGTAGTGGTAGGGGAGAGTGTGGCTAGACAGCATAGGATGGTGGTGTGTAAAATGACTCTGGTGGTGGGGAGGAAGATAAGGAAGACAAAGGCAGATCAGAGAACCATGTGGTGGAAGCTGAAATAGGACGAGTGTTGTGCAGCTTTTCCGGATGAGGTGAGACAGGCTCTCGGTGGACAGGAGGAGCTTCCAGAAGACTGGACCACTGCAGCCAAGGTGATCAGAGAGGCAGGCAGGAGAGTACTTGGCGTATCTTCTGGCAGGAAAGTAGAGAAGGACACTTGGTGGTAGAACCTCACAGTACAGGAAATCATACAAGGAAAAAGGTTAGCTAAGAAGAAGTGGGACACTGAGAGGACCGAGGAGAGGAATACATTGAGATGTGACATAGGGCAAAGGTAGAGGTGGCAAAGGCCAAACAAGAGGCATATGATGACATGTAATGCAGGTTGGACACTAAAGAAGGAGAAAGGGATCTATACAGGCTGGCCAGACAGAGGGATAAAGATGGGAAGGAGGTGCAGCAGGTTAGGGTGATTAAGGATAGAGATGGAAATATGTTGAGTGGTGCCAGTAGTGTGCTAGATAGATGGAAAGAATACTTCAAGGAGTTGATGAATGAGGAAAATGAGAGAGAAGGGAGAGTAGAAGAGGCAGGTGTGGTGAACCAGGAAGTGGCAATGATTAGTAAGGGGGAAGTTAGAAAGGCATCAAAGAGGATGAAAAATGGAAAGGCAGTTGGTCCTGATGACATTCCTGTGGAAGTATGGAAGCATCTTGGAGAGGTGGCTGTGGAGTTTTTGACAAACTTGTTCAATAGAATTGTAGCGCGTGAGAAGATGCCTGAGGAATGGAGGAAAAGTGTGCTGGTGCCCATTTTTAAGAACAAGGGTGATGTGCAGAGCTGTGGGAACTGTACGGGAATAAAGTTGATTAGCCACACAATGAAGTTATGGGAAAGAGTAGTGGAGGCTCGATTCAGGACAGAAGTGAGTATTTGCGAGCAACAGTATGGTTTCATGCCTAGAAAGAGTACGACAGATGCATTATTTGCCTTGAGGATGTTGATGGAAAAGTACAGAGAAGGTCAGAAGGAGCTACATTGTGTCTTTGTAGATCTAGAGAAAGCCTCTGACAGAGTACTCAAAGAGGAAGTGTCGTACTGCATGCGGAAGTCTGGAGTGGCAGAGAAGTATGTTAGAATAATACTGGACATGTACGAGGGCAGCAGAACAGTGGTGAGGTGTGCTGTAGGTGTGACAGATGAATTTAAGGTGGAGGTGGGACTGCAACAGGGATCAGCCTTGAGCCCCTTCCTGTTTGCAGTGGTGATGGGTAGGCTGACAGATGAGGTTAGACTGGAATCCCCGTGGACCATGATGTTTGCAGATGGCATTGTGATCTGCAGTGAAAGCAGGGAGCAGGTGGAGGAACAGTTAGAAAGATGGAGGCATGCACTGGAAAGAAGAGGATTAAAGATTAGCCAAAGTAAGACAGAATATATGTGCATGAATGAGAAATGAGCTCATCAGAGGAAAAGCCAAGGTTCAATGTTTTGGAGACAAAGTTAGAGAGAGCAGACTTTGATGGTTTGGACACGTCCAGAGGAGAAATAGTGAGTATATTGGTAGAAGGATGATGAGGATGAAGCTGCCAGGCAAGAGAGCTAGATGAAGACCAAAGAGAAGGTTGATGGATGTTGTGAGGGAAGACATGAGGGCAGTTGGTGTTCGAGAGGAGGATGCAGGAGATAGGCTTACATGGAAAAGGATGACGCGCTGTGGCGACCCCTAAAGGGACAAGCCGAAAGGAAAATAAGAATTTAACAAATCTTAACTGAATCGTTTTAGGGGTTATGTTAGTTCAAAACCTTTGTTTTGCTTCATAATGGCGTTTCACGTATTATATGCACTTTTAATAAGAACTTCCCACTTAACAGCCTTTGGGCATCTGCACTTAGCATTTTGTGACATACTGTATTAATACATTAGGTTCATGGCTGTGCATCTAAAGGTTTTGGAAGTCAGACATGGAAACACCAAAGGCATGAAAAAGGTGACAAATAATAAAAAAAACATAGTAGGGGGGGTTTGTGGGGATCCCCCGGGCCATCGCAGAGAATGTTTTTGATATTAACATAAACTAAGCATTCTGGAAGACTCTGAAGAGTACAATAAGGCAAAAAGAAAAAAGAAAAAATCTTCACGCAGAAAAACTTATTTACACCGCTCAAGTACATCTTGATGTACAAATTTAAGATAAAAATTAAATTTGCCTAAATTCTTTGCTTTTTTGTTTTGGCCTCCAACTTGAGCCAGGCCCATCTCCACCTGCACCTGATGCCAGCTTCAAGCTGTGCCACGTGAATAGCATCCTCCTCTTTAAGCACTTTCATTCTGGAAAATCATTCTGTTTCACTTCATTTTTCACTTTTACCAACTTCAAAGGCTAATCCCAAATGCATCCTCCAGGAAAATATTAAGTACAATATTTTTCTGTTTTTATTGGCTGTTTCTGAATTTGAAGTTAGTTCATTCTGTGTTGTGACATAATCCCTAACATCGCTCCGTCGCTTAAAACATTTAGCATTAACATCCGTAAACTAATTAGATAATTGTCGGCGCGTTTCGTAATTAATACAAAATGCACTCACGTATCAACTCTTGTCGCTGATATGTTACGTGTGCTTCGCAGTTTCGCTGGGACCACAACCAGGGTCACGACCCGCAGCACCTCAACACAAAAATACAAAAGACCAGTGCAACAAATACAACACTGGCTGATCTGATGAGCAAAAATGTAGAGGATGTCCGCTCCAGAGGTGGGCAGAGTAGCCAAATATTGTACTCAAGTAAGAGTAGTGTTACTTGACAATAATGTGACTCAAGTAAAAAGTAGTCTTCCAAAAAATAACTTGAGTAAGAGTAAAACGTACACAGTGAAATAATTACTCAAGCACTGAGTAAATAGTAACTTATGTTTTTTTTTACCCACAGCATAAACATCAGTTAAAAAAAAATTACAAAATGTGAATGTCCAAATTCTGATGTTTCTGTGTGTGTGTGTGCGCGTGCGTATGTATGTATGGGAAGTGTTCAATTTGTTCAAATTAAAATGAAGGAACCTCGAGAGAGAAAAATATTTCTTTCATCTCCCTTCACCAAAACCCTCCTCTTTTTGGGTACATGATGATCCATTTTACTCTTATTCCTCTCTGGCCACATTTGCGACGTTTTTCACCTACTTGACTTGACGTTTTGCAACTTTCAGATCATCAGATTGGCCATATGTCACACAGTGACTACACTGAGTAAAAAGCACACTTGATGTACTTATGGTTGCATTATACTGTCCTTGTCGCGGTAATAAAAAAATAAATAATTTTTTTAAAGAAAAAAAAGCCACACATTCGACGGTACTCATAATTCAAAGAGACACTCTGCAGCCTGCAGCGCTAACATTATGTGAGGAAAGTAGACTAACGTTAAGCTCACCAATTTGCGCTTCACCTTTGTCTCTCGGGTCCCACGACGCGGCATCAGACGCGGAGAGAAAGGTGCGCGTTTCGAATGGGTGCTTGCCTTGCATTTCACCATGAAATGCGACCACACTTTCCCCATTTGTCTTTTTTCTCTCTCTCTCTCCTGTAACCGCTGTCTTGGTGCTTCTCAGTCGAACGCTCCACTTCAGAGTCCATGCATCGGTGACGTAAGCGTGTTGTGTCATATGCGCAACTGGTGACTTCTGTCTTCACGACCATCTCCGTGGTAAACCTGATTTGCAGTTTTTTTTTCAGTGTGTTTTCTGATGCCCAAAATGCGAATTTTGACCCAGAAACTGCGATGTGAGACTGCTTAATTTGGCTATATATAGCCGGAATTTCTCCCCCTTGCTCACCATTTCAGGCTGCTTCCTTTCCAGAGAGGTGACATTCACGTCCCTAGAGTCATCTGCTCTACCAAGGGTTCGGACCGTCAAAGTTTGTCAAATTCGGCTGCCACCCAGGTGACATTGCTGTGACCCCTCCCGCAGGTTGTGAGCTCATTGAAAGGGGTGCCAGGCCGGGCCCCATTGGTACAGGACCAGCCACTAGGCGCTCACCATCGAACCCCACCTCCAGGTGTGGCTCTAGAGAGAGGTCCAAGTGAGTCGCATAAAACCTAATCCAATTTTGTTAGTCATCATAGATGGTTCCGAGCCATGCTTTGTCTTGTACCTCACCTTGGACATGTTTGTCCTGGGTGACCCTTATAGGGGCAAAAAGCTCTAGTAAGGCACAAGGTGAAATAAACAATAATAATAATAAAGAAAGAAAGAAACTGAGAAAAAATAGATGTATACATTCTATGAACAAAGAATATCAATTAATTGAAGTTTCAGTGTTAAACAGTAAATTATTTGGACTACAAACATTATTAACCCTAACCGTTTGCCAAAGTAGAAATGACACAATGTGTACGAGCCAAGGAACAACCCAATTTAATGCAGATCTATATTGGGTATGGTTCAAGGATTCACTTTTTGCTGTTTGAGTCATAATGATAGTGAATCCCAATCAAAATGGCACCGCCAGTCTATTCATGATGTTCAATTCATAACGCCATCCTCTGTGATTCAGGAATTAGCCTACTAACTAGGAAACAGACAAGGAAGCGAACACGGTGGTCAATGTCTTTTTCACTTGTTAATAGTTAATAGTTAATAGTTGTCGGAGGTCTGTGCACTATTGAATACTAACCTTGGTTGGTTTTGTGTTTGGCTTTTAAAGCCTATAAAAGTATACGAAGACAAAATTTTCATATTAATTCCAACTCTCGCTGCAATTCTAGATGATAAAAAGCCTGAACCGAACAACAAGAGAGGTCTGATTGCTTTTCCTTTTCTTCGTCTTGTTACTCTCTCAACATGATCTTCCAAGTCACACCCAAAAGTCCAGCAGGATGAGCTCAGTGGCAGATATGTATTTCTGGGATAGGCATCTACTGCTCAGGACCACGCAATCATTTCCATTTTACCCTCTGTTGCACAGTCAAGATAAGACACCTGTGTAGCCTCACTAATCAGATGAGCTTCAACAGAACTTTATCATTGACATTTACCACTGTTTACCCAACTAATTTCTCTTAACTGCACTGCTGAACTTTTATCTACAAAATACATACACTACCAGAAAAGAGCAAGAAGCAAACATGCGAATTCACAAATACAATAAAATGAAAAAACAAAAAGCATTTCTATTCAGAAGATGAAGAAAGTAAGGACAGAGCAAGTTATCTTGCTTCTCCTGATGATATGAGAACAGTTTCTCCCACCTCCAGCTACTCCCGATAAGCAAATGCAAAGAACACTGACATTCGCCAGGAAAAAAAAAAAATAATTTGTGTTCAAACCGACTAGTGGTGAACAGTTATTTTGTTTGCTGATTAAATAAATAAATACTACTCTTTGACCTTCTTGTGTGGGCCATGAGATCACGTGCGTAGAAAAACCCATTATCCACCAAAGTGTCACATTTTAAACGTGCCAACTGACAATGGTACATTTGTTGTTAGTAATAATTTGTTAATGTGTGGACTTGTGGGCCATTGGATACAAACTTCAGCATATACAGTACTCAGAATGGTGGATCTGTAAGCCTTTGGTGCTGGAACAGTTTTGCTGTGCAACAGGGGAGTTTGCAATATGTCCTTTGCTTATTTTATTATGTAAATCATTTTGATGTGTACTGAAAATGCAGCCGGAGAGAAAAGGGTCTTAGGGGATAGAGTGACAGAACGGACAAGGGGGAATAGGGGTGCAAACCACAGCAGAGCAATAGTTAGACAGTCTAGATATTTGACTGCAAATGTTACAAAGTCAAATCGTGTTCTTATTTGTGGATGGGGGGGGGGGGGCGGCACACACCCGGTGAGGACATGCAACAACTAACCAATAGGACAAGATGAGAGAGGACAGAAAAGGGAAGGGCAGGACAGGATGTGGGAAATGAGCAAGGCAGTGCTCCTGATGAGTGGTGCGGTGGGATGCTTTTACAGTGTCTAAACACCAGTAAGACCCTGTGAGTTGATACCTTAATACAACCTGTGTTATTGTTAGTTGTCCCACACATAAGCAATTCAAGCCTATCGTGTGTCCATGGAACTTATTCGTGAATGAACATCATATCACATGCATGTTAGTCAACTGGTGCACTGAAATGCTGTGCTGGCACATCGAGGAACGGTGGGCCTGTCCCCCTCCACTCGAAAGATGGGGCCAAGCCAGCGAGCCCATCTCGTGGGGGACCCAGCCAGGGGGACACCACCCATTCCCCAGGAGTAACGGTACCGGACCACCATCCCCCACGCCCAATCCCCCCTATCCTCCACCCAGCCACCACCCCCCGAGAGCATTGGGGCCCCAAAAGCCAACAGTATGGGGACTGATATGTCACAAAATTATTTGCGTGTTTTTAAAATCCACAAATATATCCCCGATTTGCATGTGTTTTTCAAATCCCCGTATATATCCGCGATTTCCACGTTTTTCAAATCCACAAATATATGCGCGATTTCCACGTGTTTTTCAAATCCACAAATATAGCCGCGATTTCCACGTTTTTCAAATCCACAAATATATCCGCGATTTCCACGTGTGCTTTTCAAATCCACAAATTATTTGCACGTGTTTTTCAAATTCTATTTCTATATATCTATTTTCTTCAGCTTAATGATATTGTAAAATAATGGTTTTTTTGAGCAGCCTCTGTGATATGTTTTTTATTTGAAATGTAGACATTACATTTGAAGAAAATTAGGTATGTATGATTTTTGCAGCGATATGGAGTGGACCTATTTTATTATTTCATTTTTTGGACTAATGGAATATAATTGCAGAGGTACGGTATGTTTTAACTGGAGTTGGAATTGTTATTCCCCTCTCCGTTTGATGTTCATTCACCCATTACTTTCGACTCACTATTACACCACTAAAGAGTGATACTGTTATATATATGCTTAATCAGCTCGGGCCGTGGCGGCGGCCGCACACGGAGATCCGACTAACAGTACCTCCGGTGGCGGCTGCCGCGAGCCTGAATGCTGGCTTTGCGAAGCCAAGGCCACGGCAACCGATCCCGACCCATGTTTCTGAGTTTGCTGGGACAGAGGCCGGCGTGAACAACAAGGCGCCTCTATCTCATTCAGTCGATTGTGAAGCGACACTCTGACAAGCATATTATGCCGTAGCAAGTTGCACTAACACACTCCTCTCAACGCTGCGGTCACGTGGGCCAGACGTATACACATGCTCAATCAGGTGCGTGTATACTCAAATGAGAAAGTGTTGTAGCAGCCTGGCTAAGTGGCTTGGCTTCGCATAGATGGCACAAAACTACATCTCAACCACAACGGCTCATTATTTTATGCTGAGACAAGGCCACGATGATATCGAGGCACTTTTAATTTTGTGAATATTGCGACATCCCGACATACAACAAAAATGTTTTTCATACGCTTGCCTGATTGGGAATGTTGTATGTTTTGCTAGCTTCCCACGGTCATTCGGGAATGGGTAAATTTTGAGCCCTGTAAGAGATTTGAGTATCATCATTTAATGTAGTATGGATATCACTATAGTGTGTTCAGAGCAAAGTCCAAAGCTGATTGTTTTATCTTTATAAAAACATATTTAACACATTAGACCATCACCCAATGTAATGTGTATGCCACAGCTGCCAATTAACAGGACTGTCCATGAAACCATTTGCTATAGTGCTACTCCCCACAGGGTCTCAGGTAAACTGGAGAAAATCCCAGCTAACTTTGGGCGAGAGGCAGGGTATATTCTGGACTGGATGCTGGCCAATATAGAAAAACAACCATTCACATTTACACCTATGGCCCTTCAATTAACCAAACTTGCAAGTTTTTGGGATGTGGAAGAAAGCTGGCCTACCCAACGAACACTCAGGCAAGTGTGGGGAGAGAGCATGCAACCTCTACACAGGAAGTTGGAGCAGAGAATTGAACCTCGAACATCAGAATGTTGAGTAACCTGCAAGGACTAGGCCAGACCACCATACCCCTGTGCGGCTCTAATGAAAACCAAAATAATTGTCATATTATGTTTCTGAAATCATTACACTAGTATGGAGCAGCTCTTCAACAGAAATGATACTTTTTATTATCCATGAATTTTCAAACATGCAGGACTGGAAGTTAATTACTTGCATTCCTGAAAAGACAAAAAAATTTTTAGTGGTTGAACCTGATGCTTATTTAATTTGTGATTGCTCAGAGAAACCCAGTGAACTGATTCAAATTTGGTTGCACAAAGGTGAATACTTTGAAAGTCAAAATGGTAAAACCCGAAGCTCACTGAAAATGAAAGAGTCTACATGAAAGCACATCACGATCGTATTTGCAGTGAAAAGTGATATACTGATTGAGCCCAAAATAATACAATAATTAATTAATAATTAATAATACAAAGGTGTCTTCCTCACAATTCAGGAGATCCGGGTTTGAATCTCCATTGGAACATCCCTGTCTGAAGTTTGCACTTTTCTCCCCGTGCTTGCGTGGATTTTCTTTGGGTACTCTAGCTTCCACCCACATCCCAAATCATGCCTCTTTGGTGAAATGAAAACTAAATTGCCCATAGGTGTGACTGGTTGTCTATATACCCTGCAATTGACTGCCGACACGGTGTACCCCACTTCTCGCCCGAAGGTAGCTGCTCGGTAGTTGATAATAGATCCTTGTAATTTGCAGCATGAAGGTCCAGCTTTACAGCCCACTTTTCGAAGTTGTGTTGGAGAACCACCCTGTGACATACATTAAACCTATTGACCACTTTTTTTAACCTGTGACATACAATTTGAAAATCAGAGAGCTGTATCAAAAATAGTTTTTAAAAGACAATAATGCAACCCCAATTCCAATGAAGTTGGGACGTTGTTATAAACGTAAATAAAAACAGAATACAATGATTTGCAAATCATGTTCAATCTATATTTAATTGAATACACTACAAAGACAAGATCGTTAATGTTCAAACTGATAAACTTGATTGTTTTTAGCAAATAATCATTAACTTAGAATTTAATGGCTGCAACACATTCCAAAAAAAGCTGAGGACACTAATTGTTGAAGCTTTGTAGGTGGAATTTTTTCCCATTCTTGCTTGATGTACAGCTTCAGCTGCTCACCAGTCCGGGGTCTCCGTTGTCGTATTTTACGCTTCATATTGCGCTACACATTTTCAATGGGAGACAGGTCTGGACTGCAGGCAGGCCAGTCTAGTACCCACACTCTTTTACTACGAAGCCACGCTGTTGTAACACGTGCAGAATGTGGTTTTGCATTGTCTTGCTGAAATAAGCAGGGGCGTCCATGAAAAAGACGTTGCTTGGATGGCAGCATATGTTTCTCCAAAATCTGTGTGTTCCTTTCAGCATTAATGGTGCCTTCACAGATGTGTAAGTTACCCATGCCATTGGCACTAACACAGCCCATACCATCACAGATGCTGGCTTTTGAACTTTGTGTCCATAACAGTCCGGATAGTTATTTTCCTCTTTGGCCAGGAGGACACAACATCCACAATTTCCAAAAACAATTTGCAATGTGGACTCGTCGGACCACAGAACACCTTTCCACTTTGCATCAGTCCATTTTAGATGAGCTCGGGCCCAGAGAAGCCAGCGGCGTTTCTGGGTGTTGTTGATAAATGGCTTTTGCTTTGCATAGTAGAGTTTCAAGTTGCACTTACAGATGTAGCGCCGAACTGTATTTACTGACATTGGTTTTCTAAAGTGTTCCTGAGCCCATGTGGTGATATCCTTTACACATTGATGTCGGTTTTTGATGCAGTGAGGGATCGAAGGTCACAGGCATTCAAAGTTGGTTTTCAGCCTTGCCGCTTACATGCAGTGATTTCTCCAGATCCTCTGAACCTTTTGATGATATCATGGACCGTAGATGATGGAATCCCTAAATTCCTTGTAATTGTGCATCTAGGAACATTGTCCTTAAATTGTTCGACTATTTTCTCACCCACTTGTTCACTAAGAGGTGAAGCTTGCCCCATCTTTGCTCTGGAATGACTGCGCAATTCAGGGAAGTTCCTTTTATACCCAATCATGGCACCTACCTGTTCCCAATTAGCCTGTTCACCTCTGGGATGTTCCAAACAGGTGTTTGATGAACATTCCTCAACTTTCTATGTCTTTTTTGCCACCTCTCCAAGTTTTTTTGGAACGTGTTGTAGCCATAAAATTCCAAGTTAATGATTATTTGCTAAAAAAAAATAAAGTTTAGCAGTTTGAACATTAAATATCTTGTCTTTGTAGTGTATTCAATTAAATATAGGTTGAACATGATTTGCAAATCATTATATTCTAAAACAACGTCCCAAATTCATTGGAATTGGGGTTGTACCTTTGAGTCATTGATATTAGCCTTTGAACCATTTCACTTTGAATCCATTAATAATGATGCAGTCATTGTTACAGGGTCAGAAATGCTAAGAGGATGTTTCAAGTAGTGCAAATCTTGTAACTTGAGTGGAAAAGTAAATCAGCTATGAAACTTTGAATCGGGGCGATGAAGACAATGTAAGCCCATCCAAGCATGTGTTTTAGGAGTTCCGCCAGTCGCTAAATCACACACTGGTCGCCGTTTTCTGCCAGCCCTCCCTTTTTGTTCAGCTGTAGCCTGTCACAAATTGAAAGTGAAGACCTTCCAGAAACTATCCCTGATAATCACATAAATTAATTAGAAAATATTACTTGACATTCTCTAAGCACAGACAGAATGAGGGGGGAAAAAGATTGAGGCAAAGCCACAAAATTAATTGTATGGTATGTGACACTGATAATTAATTCATGTCTGCTTTAACAACTCCTTCTGGCGCTCAATGAAAAAAGGATGTTTCAATCAAACCAGTATCGGCAGTGGTCAGGAAAGGAAACATGGAGCTAAAGCTAAAGAGTGACAGACTCACTCGACATGCTCAGGGTCATTTAGAGGTTCACCAATTAAACAGAAGCGACCAGAAAGGGAACAGTGAACAAACGAAGCAAGCACGAGAGGGGCTCTTAAAGAGTCACAGTGTCCATATCTAGAAAGAGTACACTGATAGTGTGGACAAAAGCTTCTACTGCTTTAATGGTAGCTCAGAAGTTTTCATTTTGAAGTGGAGAAGATTTTAGGGTTTGGATGATTATTGCAATTATTCTCCCCTCTTCAGTCAGATCGATTCATATAGAGCAGCGGGTTGCAATTTTTGTATGGCCTGCACCCCTTGTAAATATTTGGTTTTGCACACAGCCTACTAGGCCTGTCATGATAATTACTATATTGACTTATCATTCACCCCTCCTTGAGCCGTCAACTTCTCATGGTGGAGGGGTTTGTGTGTCCTAATGATCCGAGGAGCTAAGTTATCTGGGGCTTTGTGCTCCTGGCATGGTCACCCATGGCAAACAGGTCCGAGGTGAGGGACCAGACAAAGTACGGCTCAAAGATGATGATGAAAAATATTGGATCTCGTTTTCCCTCGCCCGGACGCGGGTGGCCGGGGCCCCCCTCTGGAGCCTGGCCTGGAGGTGGGGCTCGAAGGTGAGCGCCTGGTGACGGGCCGGGCCTCATGGGTGCAGGCCCGGCCCGTCACAGCCCGAAAGGTTAACGTGGGTCCCCCTTCCTATGGGCTCACCACTT
This sequence comes from Phyllopteryx taeniolatus, assembly GCF_024500385.1. NCBI lineage: Eukaryota > Metazoa > Chordata > Actinopteri > Syngnathiformes > Syngnathidae > Phyllopteryx > Phyllopteryx taeniolatus. Next base: position 680,960 of record NC_084506.1, on the reverse strand, counting down.
GTGGGAGGGGCCATAGGAGTCGGGTGCAATGTTAGCTGGGCGGTGGCCGAAGGCAGGAACCTTGGCAATCCGATCCCCAGCTACAGAAGCTAGCTCTATGGTTGTGGAATGTGGCAGGGAAGTAGCCCGAGCTGGTGTGCGAGGTCGAGAAGTTCTGACTAGATATAGTCGGGATCGCCTCCACACACGGCTTGGGATCTGGTAGCAGTCCTCTTGAGAGGGGTTGGACTCTTTCACTCTGGAGTTGCCCACGGTGAGAGGGGCAGAGCAGGTGTGGGTATACTTATTGCCCCCGGCTCAGCGCCTTTACATTGGGGTTCACCCCGGTGGACGAGTGGGCAGCCTCCCTCCGCCTTCGGGAGGGGGGCGGGTCCTGACTGTTGTTTGTGCATATGCACCAACCGCAGTTCAGAGTACCCATCTTTTTGGAGTCCTTGGAGGGGGTGCTGGAGAACGCTCCCGCTGGGGACTCCATCGTTCTGCTGGGGGACTTCAATGCTCATGTGGGCAATAACAGTGAGACCTGGAAGGGTGTGATTGGGAGGAACCCCCCCCTCCCCCCATCAGAACCTGAGTGGTGTTCAGTTATTGGACTTCTGTGCTCATCACGGATGCTCCATAATGAACAGCATGTTCAAGCATAAGGGTGTCCATATGCACACTTGGCACCAGGACACCCTAGGCCGCAGTTAGATGATCGACTTTGCGGCAAACCGCCTCCTTTGCTGAGGCGGCCGACGGAGCTGTGGCCATAAGGTGGTCGGTGACTGTCGTGGCGGCAAACACTGTACCCGTTGGTGGACACCGGCAATGAGGGATGCCGTCAAGCTGAAGAAAGAGTCGTATCAGGCCTTTTTGGACTATGGGACACCTGAGGCAGCTGATGGGTACCGGCTGGCCAAGTGGTGGTCACTGAGGCAAAAACTCGAGCGTGTGAGGAATTCGGTGAGGCCATAGAGACTTCGTGACGGCTTTGAGGAAATTGTGGTCTACCATCCGGCGTCTCAGGAGGGGTAAGCAGTGCACCATCAACACTGTGTATAGTTGGGATGGGGCGCTTCTGATCTCGACTCAAGACGTTGTGAGTAGGTGGGGAAAATACTTCAAAGACCTCTTCAATTCCACCGACATGCCTTCCCATGAGGAAGCAGAGTTTGGGGTGTCTGAGGCTGGGGTTGAGGTCACCGAGGGGGTTAACAAGCGCCTCGGTGGCAATGCTCCGGGGGTGGATGTGATGCACCCGGAGTTTCTAAAGGCTCTGGATGTTGTGGGCATGTCCTGCTTGACACGCCTCTGCAACATCGCGTGGACATCGGGGACAGTGCCTCTGACGGACTGGGGTGGTGAGCCCCTTTTTTAAATAAGGGGGCTCGGAGGGTGTGTTACAACTACAGTGGCATCACACTCCTCAGCCTCCCTGGTAAGGTCTAGTCAAGGGTGCTGGAGAGGAGGGTCTGTCGGGAAGTCAAATCTCGGATTCAGGAGCAGCAGTGTGGTTTTCGTCCTGGCTGTGGAACAGTGGACCAGCTCTACACCCTCGGCAGAGTCCTCGAGGGTGCATGGGAGTTAGCACTACCAGTCTACATGTGTTTTGTGGACTTGAGAAGGCGTTCTACCGTGTCCCTCGGGGAGTCCTGTGGGGGGTGCTTCGGGAGTATGGGGTACCGAACCCACTGATACGGGCTATTCAATCCTTGAACGACCCCCGGTGTCAGAGTTTGGTCCGCATTGTCAGCAGTAAGTCGGACTCGTTTCCGGTGAGGGTTGCACTCCGCACTTTGTCACCGATTCTGTTCATAACCTTTATGGACAGAATTTCTAGGCGCAGCTGAGGCGTAGAGGGGATCCAGTTTGGTGGCCTCAGTATTGCATCTCTGCTTTTTGCAGACGATGTGCTTCTGTTGGCTTCATCAAGCCGTGATCTCCAACATTCACTGGAGCAGTTCGCAGGAGAGTGTGAAGCGGCTTGGATGAAAATCAGCATCTCCAAATCTGAGACGATGGTCCTCAGTCGGAAAAGAGTGGAGTGCCCTCTCCAGGTTGGGGATGAGATCCTGCCCCAAGAAGAGGAGTTCAAGTATCTTGGGGTCTTGTTCACGAGTGAGGGAAGAATGGAACAGGAGATCGACAGGCGGATCGGTGCAGTATCTGCAGTGATGCAGACTTTGTATCGGTCCGTTGTGGTAAAGAAGGAGCAAAGTTGAAAGGCGAAGCTCTCAATTTACCAGTCGATCTACATTCCTACCCTCACCTATGGTCACGAGCTGTGGGTCGTGACTGAAAGAACAGGATCCCGGATACAAGCGGCCAAAATGAGTTTTCTACGCAGGATGTCCGGGCTCTCCCTTAGCGATGGGGTGAGAAGCTCGGTCATCCGGGAGGGGCTTAGAGTAGAGCCGGTACTCCTCCGCATTGAGAGGAGCCAGACGAGGTGGGTCTGGCATCTGATTGGGATGCCTCCCTGGTGAGGTATTCCACGGACGTCACACCGGGAGGAGACCCCGGGGACGACCCAGGACACGCTGGAGAGACTATGTCTCCCGGCTGCCCTGGGAACGCCTCGGGATCCCCCGGAAGAGCTGGTTGAAGTGGCTGGGGAGAGGGAAGTCTGGGTTTCCCTATTAAAGCTACTGCCCCCGTGACCCAACCTCGGATAAGGGGAAGAAAATGGATGGATGGATGGACTTATTGTTCGATAAATATCATCAGTCTCTCTTGAAAAATACGTTTTTAATGTCAATGAAACCAACCTGGTTAAATTGAGGTTAAATTAAAAAAATAAAAATAAAATACAATAAAATGGACACGATAGTTTTTCCGGACTCGATAAATTGTCATTGTTGTTGTGAACCGAAGGTGAGTTGGACAACTGTGTCATTAGCCGCTAGTGGGCTCGTGGAATGCTGATGGACTGGTTTTGGCTCCGTCCAATACTCCGCAGCCTTGCTCGATGCACAGCACGTAGCACACAACAGAGAAACTTAAGGGAAAGATAACTGTTTATTATGTTCGCTAGCCTGTGAGCTAAGCGAGCTAAGGAGCTAAACAACTGGCTCTTGTGTGGCGACCTTGTTTAAAACGTCACCACCTCACTCTGAGTTGTTGTGTCTGTTGCCAAATCCCACACTGAATGGTTAGCAGCTTTGGTTGGGAACCCCTGATATAGTGCGACATTCCATATTCAAAATGCTAGTTATTAAAGTGGCAACATGTTAGAACATGTATAATAAAACAAGGTTTCATGTGTCTACTCATACATGTGTCAGGGGTGTCTTACTTTATATCTAAATTAAAAATATTTTTGATACTTTTAAAATTTTAAAACTCTTTATCCAGGTAAGGCAATTGAGAACTGATTCTCATTTGCAATGCCAACCTGGCTGCAGACTGTCTTTGAGTTAGGAAGTTTTATTATAAACAGGTACATTTCATCCATCCATCGATCCATTCAGTTTCTGAGCCGCTTCTCCTCACTAGGGTCGCGGGCGTGCTGGAGCCTATCCCAGCTATCATCGGGCAGGAGGCGGGGTAGACCCTGAACTGGTTGCCAGCCAATCGCATGGCACATATAAAAAAAACAACAATTTGCACTCAGATTCACACCTATGGGCAATTTAGAGTTGTCAATTAACCTACCATGCATGTTTTTGGGATGTGGGAGGAAACCAGAGTGCCCGGAGAAAACCCACGCTGGCACGGGGAGAACATGCAAACTCCACACAGGCGTTGCCGGGGATTGAATTCCGGTCCTCAGAACTGTGAGGCAGACGCAGACACAAATGTGATGGACTGGTAATCAGCCTGCCAATGTGCTGTCTGGCCACCAAAATGTCCAATAAGATGAACACATTGTGTCTCGGAAAAGGATGAGCTGAGTGACACCTCCCAGACAAGCTGGAGAGAGATGTTGGCGAGAAGAGAGGAGCATTTGTGTCAGTCATATCAGGAATGGCAAGGGAAGGCAAAGTCAAAGACAAGTGCTCCTATGAGTCACCAATTCAGAGAATACCTGTATATACCTTGGCTTAATGATCAAAATGACCAGAAAGAATTCTTCTTAAGCATTTAAGCATAAGAACCTGAATCAAAAAGTAAGTCAAACATAAAACATTCTACATTGCCGTGTGATTAGCTGGCAACCAGTCCACAGCGTACCCCACGTCTCACCCAAAAATGACCCACGAACCCAACAGGAGAACAGCGATCGAAAATGGATGGATAAAACCTTCTTCATCGATTTTATATTGACAAAATTGCTTTAAAGATCTTGTTGCAATAATTTTACAAACCTTATTTGGCAATTAAGCAAGCTATTAAAGTGTTTAACATGAACGCCAATGCAGCAGCAAGGTTTCTGGCAATATCACAATCAAATGTTAAGTGCACAGGAGAGTGGAAGACATCCTGAAACACTCCACGAGGCATTTACCGTGTTTTATTAACATTTATTCAAGGCCTACAGTAAATACCACCTAGGCTAAACAACTGGATGTGCTGTCTGTAGATTGCACTATGTGATGAAAACAAGAACATCAGTGATAAGAAATTGTGATAAATACACACAGACCCCTCGAGCACGAGTTCTCAGGGCAGTAATATTCAGCTCAATAAGACACTGGTATCAACCGAGACAGTCAGAACGTACAAAATAAATATATCCATCCATCCATTTTCTGAGCCGCTTCTCCTCACTAGGGTCGCGGGCGTGCTGGAGCCTATCCCAGCTATCATCGGGCAGGAGGCGGGGTACACCCTGAACTGGTTGCCAGCCAATCGCAGGGCACATACAAACAAACAACCATTCGCACTCACATTCACACCTACGGGCAATTTAGAGTTGTCAATTAACCTACCATGCATGTTTTTGGGATGTGGGAGGAAACCGGAGTGCCCGGAGAAAACCCACACAGGCACGGGGAGAACATGCAAACTCCACACAGGCGGGACCGGGGATTGAACCCCGCTCCTCAGAACTGTGAAGCAGACGCTCTAACCAGTCGGATACCCTGCAGCTTGACTTGAAAATATCAGTGGAATTTGTTACATCTTTCTATTTTAACACCTCACTTTTTATCGTTTGCAGCCAGTCGGCCAGCTTCTTTTAACTCATTCACTGCCATTGACGGCTGTTGAATTCAAATATCCATGTTAACATGGAGGACTGGCAGTGAATTAAAGTAACTGGTAGCTGTGCAGTGCCTGCTGGATTATTCAGAAAAAAAAGAAACAAAAATGAAGAAATAAAAAACAATTACCATGTTTTTTTCCCCAAAACAAACAATGTGAAGCTTATCATATCCTATGCCTGTTAACGAGATGTGGCAGTTAACACTATACCTCTCACACCCCTATCTTCACCATATCAGGCAGCCACTTGGCTAGCCTGGTTGTGAATGATTGTCTTTGTTCTGTGATTGTAGCAATTACTCACAATACAGTGTTATTCTCCTATGTGCATAAGAGGGACAAGTTGGGCAGTCACACGCTTTTCTGGCTGCACAGATTCTCCCATTGACTGATGTCGGTCACTTACGCATCTTCATGGCAGATACAGACTCTGGGTTCAAATCTGGCCTTGCTGTATGGGGTTTGCATGTTCTCCGGTGCCTGCATAGGTTGTCTTTGGGTACTTCGCTTGCCTCCAACATTCAGTTAGTCCTTGGTATCCCCTGGCAAAAGAAGCACAACCCCGCCATCGACTGGACCCACCTATCGATCACCGGGTGGAGTTCTTTCTGTCATTCCCATTGCCTTCTTTCGGCCGTTCCTTCCTCCAACAAACCTCAGCCACCTGCCACCCCTGTCGACCTCTCTGGGGTTCCGGAAGATACCACGACCTCTCTCCTGTCTTCAGTAAAGATCTTGCCATCTCACTACCCCCTCACCGCCCTTATGACTGTGCTATTGACCCTTATGACTGCCCCTCTCCCCTCTTCAACCTTTCCCGGCCTGAGAAAAACGCTATGGAGGACTATATCCGTGACTCCCTTGCTTCCGGACTCATCCGGCCCTCTTCTTCCCCTGTGGGGGCTGGCTTCTTCTTTGTGGAAAAGAAAGACACCACTCTCCGCCCCTGCATCGATTTCCGTGGACTCAATGACATCACCGTGAAAAAGAAATCCCCGCTACCCCTCATTGACCCTTCATTTGAACCCCTCTGCGATGCCCAGATATGAACCAAATTGGACCTGCGCAACGCATACCATCTCATCCGCATTAAAGAGGGGGATGAATGGAAACCAGCTTTCAATACCCCCCTCAGCCACTTTGTATACCTTGTCATGCCCTTTGGGTTAACCAACGCCCCCGGAGTTTTTCAACTTTCCTTAACGACGTCCTCCGTGATATGCTCAACCGATTTGTCTTTGGGGTGGCACGATGGCCGACTGGTTAGAGCGTCAGCCTCACAGTTGTGAGGACCCGGGTTCAATCCCCAGCCCCGCCTGTGTGGAGTTTGCATGTTCTCCCCGTGCCTGCGTGGGTTTTCTCCGGGCACTCCGGTTTCCTCCCACATCCCAAAAACATGCATTAATTGGAGACTCTAAATTGCCCGTAGGCATGACTGTGAGTGCGAATGGTTGTTTGTTTCTATGTGCCCTGCGATTTGCTGGCAACCAGTTCAGGGTGTACCCCACCTCCTGCCCGATGACAGCTGGGATAGGCTCCAGCACGCCTGCGACCCTAGTGAGGAGAAGCGGCTCAGAAAATGGATGGATGGATTTGTCTTTGTCTTTTTAGACGATATATTCTCCCGCTCTCCCGAGGAACATCACCTACATGTTCGCCAAGTCCTCCAACACCTACTTGAGAACAGACTCTGTGAAACCGGAAAAATGTGAATTCCATCTCTCCTCCGTACACTTCCTGGGCTACATCTTTGCCAAAGGACAGTTACAACCCGACCCAGCAAAGATCCAAGCAGTCGTCAACTGGCCCATTCCCTCCACCCGCAAAGAACTACGTTTCCTAGGCTTTGCTAACTTCTACTGTCGATTTATCCGTAATTATAGCAAAGTTGCCGCCCCTCTCCACCATCACTCCTACCCCCCAGGATATCCCTTAATAAACCATTTTCATCTGCTTCCTCCGCCTCCGGCTGCTTTTGAGTCTAGTCCAATATCTTACGGTTATACACCGTGAAAAAAAAACCACAATGGTCAAGTGTTGGGAAAGTTAATTTTCTATGCAAACTAGCTCAAAGTCAGTTCACCGTTCCAAAAATTAACAAGTTGAGTTCATAATTAAAAATTTTGAACTGTTCACTGTTACAAACATGAAATTAAATACAGTGTTTTAACTAAAGCATTCTAATATAAATAATTTTCCTAACAAAATAACACATTCTCTCCTATTTACAGTGTCCCTGAACGCACTTTGTGCATGTAAACATAAATGGCGGCCGCACTGAATCAGTTGGCGTTGATTCCCTGGTATATGGAGGTTGGTATATTGTGTGTTCAGCTGGGTTTTGTCCTGGTCCCTAACAAAACCTGGAACTCTTGAATGAAAATGAACTTGCGTTCGAAAATCGTTCACAGACGCCAGAATGAGTGCGTTCTGAATAATCTTTATTAGGCAGAAATGAATTTTCTTCAGTTCACGTTCGCCCAAAATATGAAATAGTCCATGAACATCTGTTCATTGAACTCGTTTAGGTACAACACTAGTCACTGAAATAACTTGAAACTGACAAAATAAAACGTACTGAAAATTAACCAATGATCATAAGCAATTATTTTTTTGGTCGCCCAACAGAATTATTAAACTCATGAAAGTGTCATGGACAAAACTGATACTGATGATGATGAATAATAATCCTTGTTGCCTCAACTAAATATTTTCCTGTCAACCTTTTGAGGAAATCACTGCAATCAAACGATTTCACTTAACGAAAAGAAACTTCTGCTCCTATTGACATTTGTATTTTTCTTTTTTCTTTAATTACTTGTGTTGGTTTCCATTCACTTCAGTAGCCACTGTGGGTTTGTCTTTCTGTAAAGTAGCACTAAGCAGGGGAGAGAAGAAAAAAAAAGTATGTAATTTGGACACATCACAGAGAAGAGTAATGTTAACAAGCCTGGGAAATTTGAATGAATTGAAAAAAAAGTTATAAATATATAAAATCAGGTTTCAATAAGGGCCACCTCCCAGCTCTCAGATGCTGTGGGCGTCTTGTATGGATGCGCCAAAAGGAATCAAACATACTCAGGGGGTGATAGCTTATATGATGGAAAAAAACATTAGGAGGCTCAACTTAAAAATTTAATGGTTATTGTGGACTATAATCATAAAAATAAGCACACGTCAATTTACCCTCGTTGTTGGTGACAATGTCACATCCTAACACGGCACCTGACGTTCAGCTCACCATCCAGGTGTGTCTTTAAAAAGTCAGTCCATCACTTTTTTATTTCCTCGTTTTCTGGGATCTTAAAAAAAATGTTACCGAGCTGTTCTGTAAACTGAATCATCCACTGAAGGGGTGTAGCCATTGCTAGCTTGCTAACTGCAAGCTCGAGTGGTAAATAGGCCTTGTTATGGACGCTAAGCACAGCTAACACAAAACTGAACAGCCAAACGAAATGACATTATTTTGTACTTTTATAGTGGGGGGAACTCAAGTATATGCCCCAGCCCTGTTATGTCATGGGGCTGTGTTCTTAGCCCCACCCACAAAATCAGGAAAATTCAAACGGTGAAAAAGATGCTTAAACTACTGTATATCTCAACAATTCAGCACTATATTGTTATGTCATTGCATATGTTTTCAGCACTTCAAACATATTTAATGTATTTAGAAACAAAACACGGATATCTGCTTTGAGCCCCTTTAAGGGGAAGGGCAACAACAATTTTACCTGTGGAACCAAGACAGACCTTCACAACCTCTTTCAAGTGTGACCCATACTGACAAGACAAGCCCTCTGGCCATGTGACAGCCAAACAGCATTCCATGCCATTTTGACTGACATCTTAAATTGACAGCCAGTTTAGAGGGGCACCCTTCTCCTAAGATGCAAGGGAGTCTGCTGGTTGGTGATATGGAGCAAGGAGACAGAGTAGAGCACAGTAAGAGCACGTTTGCAAGAGATGGATGGATGTGGGTCAGCACCACTTTCATGCAGCTCACGGTTATTCTATAACTATTTACCTTCACTACTGTTTATGTCCTTCCACAACAGCCCACAAAAGGCTTTCAATGAAAACAAACAAGGACTTTGGAACAAAAACAAATTATCTTCACTCCTTCAAGAATGCCCTTTTGTACAGATTATGATTTTATCACACATTCCATTGCCATATCAAAATGGCAGTGGAAACAAGGATAATTGAAAATAAAGTCCCAATCAGGGATTTGAGCTTCTTTTAGCAACTTAAACTTTCTTTTCTTTTCAAAGCTTTAAAAACATATAAACAACAGAAAAAAAGACTGCAAACTAATGAAAGAATGAATACATAAAATATATGATGGTTTGTACGTCCATAATTTTCAATAATTTTTAAAAATTAGATCTACAACAAATAAAACGTTTAAAACGACAGCCAAACTCAAATGTGATACTTTAGGTACTTCATTTAACAGCGCCAACAAGACAAATGATATTGCCCTCAGCCTTCTAACTCTTAACCCTACCCACTTCCCATCGTTCACCTCTAATTTCGCTATCTGAATTGGCCCTCTTAAATCTCTCACCCCTCATCTGTGTCTCTCATTGATCCTTAATCCCTCACCCATTTTCACCCCTCATTATCTCTGTGCTCTAAACTCAATATTCTTTATTCCTCACCGTTTCTATTAGGGCTATGCTCCCTCACCTTCTTCTCACCTGTCCCTTTATAGAGGAAGTACAGTACCATATAAAATGTACTTTTTAATAGCTTGTACAGTAGACTACTGTATATAAACAGATAGTTGTCTGGTAAATCTTTTGTGAGCTGGCTATTCCCTAAAATGTGTCTTTGAGCACATTCTTCTAAGTAAATTCAGTGGCTTGGTGATGGAGTGCTGTTAAAGTGAAATACAGCCTGCACTGTCTTTATCATTGCTCATGTGCACTTTGCCGTTCACTCACTTTAGATTCAGGGCTCAACAAGTAGTCACGCCCAAACGTCGCCCCTCGTCGTCACGAAACGTAAGCCATACTTTGCATTGGTACGGCTTCCAAGGGGGCTCATTTAAGCGAAGCAAAAAATAGGGGTTGTAAATTGTCATTGACTGTGATAATAAGTGTATTGTGTCTTTATGCTCCCATATACAGTAAAGTAACCCAATTTCCACAGGACCAAGAAAATAATACTCACTGTTATCAAAGCAGCCATTAGAATGCTTTATTTGAGGTTAATTGAAACATCTGTGCTGAGAGGGATAAGCAGCAAGCAGTGCCAAGGAAAGCAAGAAAGTATTCGGCTTACTAGGCTGGCTTCATGGGCTTGCCAAGTACTGTAGATGTTTTCACAGGGTGTGATCAGAATGCCCCGTGAGGCCATTCTTTGTTATCCTTGTTGCATATCATGGTGTTAAAAGGAGGACGGACTTGAAATCGCATTTTAATCCCAACACTAAATAATATGTATAATAATAATAATAATAATATAATAAAAAATAATAGGTGGTCATGCTACAGCTTCCTTGTTTAGCACATTTCACATGATCAGACTTTAAGTCAGTGCATGACTGCTTTTCAATAGGTGGTACACTTTAACACTTCACTGAGTCCAACTTCAAAATTCCAAATTCCATATTCCAATAATATTGGTTATAATTTGCAGTGGAATATAACTGAAGTGAGGTGTTAATATTATAGTGAATAGCATACTACAAGCATGATATGAGAGACTGGCAATCAAATCTGCCATCATATTTTTAGGATGGAAAGTTTTTGTTCTTGTGTTGGATCGTGTGAAATTCTGCAGCTGTACCAAATATTGGCTTAACAATCAGGGAGCACATAAAAAAAAAAAATATTATCAAAATGTAATACCATCAATAATGCACACAAAATCTTGAGTTGTGAAGAATGAACTGAAACATTTGGCCCCTTCTTAAAGTACCATTTATGCTCCAAGCGTGCAGAGGAGTCCTTTCGTACTATCCCTTCAAAGATAATGGCTTACTCACACTCAAATCTATGACAATTGGAACCTGGGAATACCAGTTTAACCTCACGGGTTGTACTGTAGACGTCAAGGTTATCTTTATTTTTTTTCCAAAGAGTTTGTGAATTTGATAATTCATCATATATCCATCCATGCTGTGTTGTCCATCAGTTTGCAATTGGATATAAAGCACTTTCACTATTTAGATGGAGATTCTCGTTGGCCAGTGACAATGGAGTTATAAGGCGAGAATGTGGAGAGACTGCCAGGCAGCCAGCTAGCAAATGACAAGGGATTACTGTGACACCATTTGCATATCAAGAAGTTAAAGCTGCAAGGGAGAAAATATCAAACCTTCAAGCCTGCAAGGTCATTCAAAAGATTTATTCACTTCATAAGTTATTTTGCATATCATGCAATATGGACAAACTGTAGATTAAAAATGGCAGCTTTAGCAAATCATACCATCCCTGATAGGAAGCAGCTTCCACCTAGACCTTTCTTAAGGTACCTTACTGCCCGATTAAAATGACACAAGATCACCCACCCACAAACACACACACACACTGCTGCAGCAGGGCAGATGTCATCTCAATTGTTTCAAAATAGAGAACACATCCGATAACGGAAAATTGCTGGCCTCACTAATCCATTCTGAATTATTACTACTTTAATTTATGCCCTTTATTATATCAGCAGAGGCCACAAGTCAATGCCTTGTTTCTTACTCTACAGCAAATAATAATGAAAAGAAAAGTATTGACAGCCATCTAATATATGCAGTTTAGACTACCACAATCAACAAATATTTCCAATGAAAAATGTTGTCCAGTGATAAAATATTTGAATATAATAACAGGAGCTAACTAATTGTAGATTAATTTAAATTGTCTGTTTTCTCAGCTCACTGGTAATGGCAGCAAAATCATTACAGTCTTTAGATAAATTAAGAGATGATATGGTTGTAATATGAAGGGAACATTGATATTCAAGAATTCGAGCAATTTAGAGAAAACTGAATTGATGCACTTATGGAGTGGAAAATATATAAACTGTAGGTGGATGCAAGAAAATCGAATGATGCGTGTGGTAGTGTAAGAATGGGAAAGAACATTGAACGAGATGAAAAAGGGGGATGAGAAAAACAACTGTTTTACGTGTAAAACCCCTTGCACTTCATATATGTAGTAGCTGTAGCTGATGGCTGTTTACTGCTGGTTTTTCATGGGATTAAAAAAACATTAGCCAATGAATATGTAATCGATACATGATTGCAGTTTCTGTTCATTGAAACGCAGCGGTAAGTTTACGTTATTATTTAGCTGAAATCACAGACAAACAGTGAGTTCAGTAATAGGACATTTGCTGTTCAAACAGTAGCTGGAGTGGAAATTCAAAAGCGGAATGTTTCTGAAATCGTACAATTCTTCATTTGACAAAATGTCTCTATCCATAAGAGAATTCAGTCTTTACACTGCGAGTCAGCTGCATTTTAGTCTTCATAGCTCACATGCAAAATAAATTAACTCCCTTCTGCACGTTCACCACAGCGTTAGTGAGTACAGAATCATTTATTTAACAATTTAATGTTCACAGTGCAGCGGTTTCTTTACATTTGTATGACAGCGAAGAATGTTAAAAAGTTAATTGCATCAAGTCTTTTCATGTTACAATTCATCCACATCTCCACTTTTGTCACTCGACAGCCGCTATTAAAGTTGGGATGCAGAACATTTTTATTGGTTTTATGTTTTATACTGTATTAACAATAGTTCATTGTTATTTTACACTTGCAGGACTGTTAAAAATGTTGAAAGTTTATTACAAAATTGGCAAAAACCTAATTTGTGCCATTTCCAATGGGGAACATTTGAAAATACCTCTACGGTCAAATCGGAGGTTGATCAGTGTCCAGAGAGAGAGTTGGTCAAACCTCATAATTTTCACTTTCGTTGATATTAATAAGTTAACACAGCTATGAACATTGAAACATAGTGTTAAAGGTTGTTAATGTTGACACTACTGAACAACTTGGCACAAAGTAAACGGCAAAACGCCATAAGATTAAACACTAGGAACTTCTCGTCCTTAAAGCCAGTGTCTACAATCAACAACAGTGAGAAACGAGTGGAATGCCAACACTCCCAGAAGAGATAAAAACCTGTTTACTTCCATTCTAGCCAATACACACTTTGTCTCTCATGCCTTTATGGGAAGTGTCTGATACATGATGAGCATTTTTGTATGGACAAAAGTACATTGGCAGGTGGCAATAATCCACAATGAAAACCAGGTCAAAGGAAAAGAAGAAAAAAAGAAGCAAAGAAAGGAGGCAGTGATGTATGCTGTCGGAGAGGGGAGAAGAAGGAGGGTGGCTGTTAGCGGAGTTGTTAGCTAGCTTGTGATGGAGAGACCCGAGGAGGAGAAAGGTGGATGGATGGAGGAAGGGAGCAATGGAGGAAGGGGAGGCTTGACGATAAGGGAAAAATTCAGACTGGTCAAAGTTTCCTTTTTGCCAATCGTGCTCCTGATAAAGACAGCGCCTGCTCCGGAGCTGATAGAGGGGCTATCTCTCTCCCTTTCTCTCCCCCACTCCACCACCTCGCTCAGCCGCCAGTTAGTTTGTGCGGATGAGTGGGGGGTGGAGTGAGGAGGTAGTGGGGGGAACACGAAGGACCATATCAGTACAGCATCATGGTGCTACCATCAACCAGCCACCACGCAGCAATTAATATCACTCCAATTACTGTTAAAGGGACAAGGCTGGGACAGGACGATAATGAACACATCCTCTCCTCCCCACTGGAGGAATTGAAACACACACACACACACAAACACTGACACACACATCACTGTGTGTTCACGCGTTCAAACATGCAAACACATAAAATGACCACAGCTTGAAAAGGAAACGTGAGTGATGGTGTGCTAATCTTTGTGCATTGTTTAACTCATTGAAGACAAAAGAAACAGCAAAATAAACAAACCTCGATAAGAGAGGTATTTTTCTTCTTATCTCCTTCTGGCTGTGTGTGTCTGTTTTTTGTTGTTATTTTTGAGTTGAATACATTTGCATCCCTGTCATATTCACATCTTCAGAAGGGAAAAGGTAGGACAACACAAAGGACATTGGAAGACGCTGTCACAACAGAGGAAGGGTTCAAATGTACGAGTGTGGGAATGTTTTCTTTTTTTCCAGCAAAATTTATCTCTGATAATCATGCTTTGGGCTGCTATGCTTGCATAGACCTATTTTATTGTTTTTCTGCCAATGAGCAGATACAAAACAGTGGACGGAATTGGAAAAGATTGTACAACCCCAATTCCAATGAAGTTGGGACGTTGTGTTAAACATAAATAAAAATACAATGATTTGCAAATCATGTTCAACCTATATTTAATTGAATACACTACAAAGACAACATATTTAATGTTCAAAGTGATAAACCTTATTGTTTTATATTATCATTAAATAATAAAATAATCATTAACTTAGAATTTTATGGCTGCAAAGCATTCCAAAAAAGCTGGGACAGGTGGCAAAAAAGACTGAGAAAGTTGGGGAATGCTCATCAAAGACCTGTTTGCGAACAGGTGGGTGCCATGATTGGGTATAAACGGAGCTTCCCTGAATTGCTCAGTCATTCACAAGCAAAGATGGGGCGAGGTTCACCTCTTTGTGAACAAGTGCGTGAGAAAATAGTCGAACAGTTTAAGGACAATGTTCCTCAACATACAATTGCAAGGAATTTAGGGATTTCATCATCTACGGTCCATAATATCATCAAAAGGTTCAGAGAATCTGGAGAAATCACTGCATGTATGCGGCAAAATACGACAACGGAGACCCCGGACTGTTGAACAGCTGAACCTGTACATCAAGCAAGAATGGGAAAGAATTCCACCTACAAAGCTTCAATAATTAGTGTGCTCAGTTTCCAAACGTTTATTGAATGTTGTTAAAAGAAAAGGTGATGTAACACAGTGGTAAACATGACCCTGTCCCAGCTTTTTTGGAACGTGTTGCAGCCAAAGAATTCTAAGTTAATGATTATTTGCTAAAAAAAAATAAAGTTTATCAGTTTGAACATTAAATATATTGTCTTTGTAGTGTATGCAATTAAATATAGGTTGAACATGATTTGCAAATCATTGTATTTTTATTTATGTTTAACACAACGTCCCAACTTCATTGGAATTGTACATGTACAGTGTATATACATAAGATAATGCTGATTAAAATGTAAGTTCCCTTTGTGCAACTATGGTACCGAGTGAAGCAGGGCTCGAGGCTGCGACCAAATTGATCGCATTTGCGACCTTTTTTTCAGCTTGTGCGATTAAAGATTTCTTCTTGTTGCACGTGTACGAGTGCATGTTTTGATGGTTGAAATTTTTTTCCACCGCAATTTACTCCTCCTGCACACTCTCAGAGAGAGAGAGAGAGAGAGAGAGAGAGAGAGACGTCTCGATCATTGTTCTGAATTCCGTTTGAGTTAAAAGTGACCCACTGCAATATGATTGGCTGCCTGCTGCAGCATAATTGACTGCTTCTTCCAGGTAGGGATAGTATATAGCCACCACATACCTATTTTGATGCTGGTCCTCAAGTTATTCATTTTAAATGAAAAATGTGACCCTTCAATTCATCTGGACTACTTCTCTATCTACTGTAGCTATCTGTCTGTCTATCGCTAAAATAACCCAAGTCACAACCCTGTTTATAGCATAGACATATAAAATTATGTTATGTACAAAGTTAAAAAGCCCAGACTCCTTTTAAGGGGATTGCATAGGGGAAAAAAAACTATTAAAATAAAGTGCAATAATTGGCGTAGTAATGATTTATCCATGTTCTGTTTGGGACTATGATTATAATTAGGTAAATTGGTTTGTTTTGCTAGTAAATATTGCAAAATAGTGTGAAGAATCATAAACGATACTTTTATATGGTGGTGGTACACTTATGCAATCATTTTTAAATGTATGTCAATCCTATGGTTGTGGTAATGCTCAAAATGAAGTGGTTTTCCCAGGGGAAGAGGGTTGGAAGCCCTCACTCTAAAAACTGGCCCCTCTGAGTTGAACAAATGATCAAATAAAAGTAAAGCCTTTTTTAGTTGACCTGTTTTGTCTACCACTGCTTGTTGCAGACAAACTTCTTGTTCACAGTAAAATATTTAGCAAATATCATATCTTGAGTCACTGTCAATCTTTACTTCATACAGAACTATGGTATGCTACTATGGTGCGACTAACTGAAAATGTTGGTCACACCAACGCTACTAGTGCAAATGTTAGTGTAGAGCCCTATAAAGTACTGTATTATCAAAAGAAAATACACAAGACGTAGTCGGAATTTAACTTTCTAAAAATCAACAACTATGGCGACTGCTTAAGATGGATAACTTAAAGGTGAGGGACAACAAGTGAAAAAAGAAAAATCTATTTTCTAAAATAGATTACTTCACCAGTTTCTAACAATTTTTTTCACATTTGAGAAGTTGTGATTAATGATTCCTACTACATGCTTTCTGAAACTTCTTCAATCGATAATAAATTTGATATATCAAATGTATTTCCAAAAGGGATATTTATGTATTAACTAGAAATAAAATATTTGTGTTGCTTTTTTTTCCCTCTCCTATCAGCGATTCTCTGCATGTCCATTTAGACCATTACAGAGCATAGCAATAAAGTGCGACGGTATCACATGAGGACAAGATCAATTTTATCTTTTTTTTTAAGAAGAGAACTCATTGGCACCTGTAGCCTAATGAAGCAGAAGGTAGGATCCGGGGAAGAACAGTGGCGCCACCATGGGTTGGCACCACAGTTTACACCATATTTAATTTAATGTGATAATTTAATTGACTTCTGACTTCTCATCCAGCAGATTGCATGCCTTCAGCATTGCACATTTTATTTGAGCCAACTTAAAAACAATGATGCAAACAACAGTGAAGGCCTAGGTTATTGTAAACTTCTTCTTTTCCTTTCGGCTTGTCCCTTTAGGGGTCGCCACAGCGAGTCATCCTTTACCATGTAAGCCTATCTCCTGCATCCTCCTCTCGAACACCAACTGCTCATGTCTTCCTTCACGACATCCATCAACCTTCTCTTTGGTCTTCCTCTAGCTCTCTTGCCTGGAAGCTCTATCCTCATCAACCTTCTACCAATATACTCACTGTTTCACCTCTGGCCGTGTCCAAACCATCGAAGTCTGCTCTCTCTAACTTTGTCTCCAAAACATCGAACCTTGGCTGTCCCTCTGATTTCTAATTTTATCCAACCTGTTCACTCCGAGAGCGAACCTCAACATCTTCATTTCCACCACCTCCAGCTCTGCTTCCTGTTGTCTCTTCAGTGCCACTGTTTCTAATCATGGCTGGCCTCACCACTGTTTTATAAACTTTAACCTTCATCCTTCATCTCATAACACACCTGACACCTTCCTTCACCCGTTCCAAACTGCTGGGACCCGTTTCTTCACTTCCTGACCACACTCACCATTGCTCTGGACGGTTGACCCCAAGTATTTAAAGTCCTCCACCCTTGCTATCTCTTCTCCCTGTAGCCTCACTCTTCCACCACCCCCCCGTCTCATTCATGCACATATTCATTCAGTCTTATTTCGGCTAATCTTCATTCCTCTGCTTTTCAGTGCATGCCTCCATCTTTCTAACTGTTCCTCCACCTGCTCCATGCTTTCACTGCAGATCACAATGTCATCTGCAAACATCATGGTCCACGGGGATTCCAGTCTAACATCATCTGTCAGCCTATCCATCACCACTGCAAACAGGAAGGGGCTCAGGGCTGATCCCTGATGCAGTCCCACCTCCACCTTAAATTCGTCTGTCACACCTACAGCACACCTCACCACCGTTTTGCTGCCCTCGTACATGTCCTGTATTATTCTAACATAGTTCTCTGCCACTCCAGACTTCCGCATGCAGTTCCACAGTTCCTCTCTGGGTACTCTGTCATAGGCTTTCTCTAGATCTACAGAGACACAATGTAGCTCCTTCTGTACTTTTCCATCATCATCCTCAAGGCAAATAATGCATCTGTCGTACTCTTTCTAGGCATGAAACCATACTGTTGCTTGCAAATACTCACTTCCGTCGAGCCTCCACTACTCTTTCCCGTAACTTCATTGTGTGGCTCATCAACTTTATTCCTCTATATTTCCCACAGCTCTGCACATCACCCTTGTTCTTAAAAATGGGCACCAGCACACTTTTCCTCCATTCCTCAGGCATCTTCCCACACACTAGAATTCTATTGAACAAGCTGGTCAAAAACTCCACAGCCACCTCTCCTAGATGCTTCCATACCTCCACAGGAATGTCATCAGGACCAACTGCCTTTCCATTTTTCACCCTCTTTAATGCATTTCTAACTTCCCCCTTACTAATCATTGCCATTTCCTGGTCCACCACACTTGCTTCTTCTACTCTCCCTTCACTCTCATTTTCCTCATGCATCAACTCCTCAAAGTATTCTTTCCTTCTATCTAGCACACTACTGGCACCAGTCAACATATTTCCATCTCTATCCTTAATCACCCTAACCTGCTGCACATCCTTCCCATCTCTATCCCTATGTCTGGCCAACTTGTATAGATCCTTTTCTCCTTCTTTAGTGTCCAACCTGGCATACATGTCATCATATGCCTCTTGTTTGGCCTTTGCCACCTCTACGTTTGCCCTATGTCGCATCTCAATGTATTTATTTCGCCTCTCCTCGGTCCTCTCAGTGTCCCACTTCTTCTTAGCTAACCTTTTTCCTTGTAAGATTTCCTGCACTGTGAGGTTACACCACCAAGTCTCCTTCTCTCCTTTCCTGCCAGAAGATACACCAAGTACTCTCCTGCCTGCCTCTCTGATCACCTTGGCTGTAGTGGTCCAGTCTTCTGGACGCGCCTCTTGTCCACCGAGAGCCTGTGTCACCTCTTCCCTAAAAGCTCCGCAACACTCATCCTGTCTCAGCTTCCATCACATGGTTCTCTGCTCTGCCTTTGTCTTCCTAATCTTTCTCCCTACCACCAGAGTCATCTTACACACCACCATCCTATGCTGTCTAGCCACACTCTTCCCTACCACTAGCTTACAGTCGGTAACCTGTAATGACATCAACGATGATACTAAATGTGGGGGCTCAGAAGGGTAACATGACATATCAAAAGTGTATCAAACCATAGATATCTTGTTACTCTATTTATTATCCTAATAATTGTTTGGTTTACATTTTTACTTGCCATCCTCACAGTCTTTTAACCTGTCTGAAGACCTACAAAGACTAGCTGTGGGAAACTACTCACCTGGACCTTTCCACTGTAATACGCCATCCTCTTCCTCCCTCTCATCTTCCTCTTTACCACTACTATGTCCCAGACGTTGCGCTTCCCCATCTTCATCACCCTCATCAGGGTCTCCATGAATGTCCTCCTTCCTCGGCTCTAGATACAAAACACAAAGAGACATTAGTGAAAATTCAGACTAAACCATTCATAATAACTGACATTCAAAGCAGCACATTCATTGAACTAATCTGGCGTGTGTTTGAAAGCTATGTATATTTGCCTGTGTGATGTGTGTGAATGTGTCTGGGCAAAATCTGTTCCTGTCTGTTGATCAAAGACTGCTGTGAAATGACTACCTGAGCTGTGTAACACAACACCTTGCCACACAGAGCTGGGCCCTTTCATTACATCTACAACTCTAGAGAATCAGAGATGATGCTTTCACTCTCTGCTTTCACCTCCCTTATTTTGGGACTACAGTATTTCCACTTGTCTCGTCCAAGTATCTCATTTTTTTCTTTCATCGTTGTCCACCACTCCACTCTCTTGTTCTTGTTGAGTGTAGGGGCATGGAGGGCTGTTCCGGGCTTGTTTTTTTTCTTTCCATTCCCTTTATCTTCTTCCCCTTGCCCTGTCACATTTAGCAAAGACTGTGGCTGCCAGTGTTCTTCTAATCAACAATGATATACCTGCCATTGATCAACTTGATTACAGAGCCCCCTGCTCAGTGATCAAAGAGATCCCTGTGTGTGTGTGAGTCCTGAATGTCTTCACGTGTGTGTTAATACAATGCATTTATCCATGCATGTGTATTTGTGAACTTTGACTGTGCAGCTGTTATCAGTCTGTTTATCAAACTGCTGTGTCCCTCCCTATTAGCACAACTCGTGATTAGTCAAGATTAGATCAATAGTGACTTCACAGCACCTCAGACTATCTGAGTAAAGATCACTCTTTTCTTGTTTTTTTAAGTCTTACATCATCGGGACAAGGGTTATACAGTGTGAAATTAAGATGTCGCAATCTTAATGTATCTGTTTATCACACTTTTTTACAATAGCGTTTCTTTTCATAATCTACACCACCTCACATCTTAAAGACCTTTAAAGGAGATATCAAATAGTGCGAACATAGGTACTTATTCCATAATTTTGGACTTAAAAATTATTTTATTTCCAACCAGATTTTGGTCGACCCACATTTAGGTCAATACCTGCCTGATTGAACCATCAGCCTGCTGACTTCAGTGACAGAACGACCAGCACATTTCCTTATACCAGTACATGTTCTTGAGTGCTTCACAAAAAATACTATTGGTCTGTCCCTACTTTGTTATTTTTATGCATTAAGAAGCAATTTAATGAGGTGAAAATAGCATGAGAACAAATCTTTAAATGCTCTTGAATGCTCAAAATGTTGAAAAACTCCACTTATTTCCTCATTCTGCAGAAGCAAGCCGTGCTGCATAACTGTCGCCTATATTGAAAATCCGGATGTTTTTTTAAGACAATAATGAGTCAAAATCGTGTGGTTAGATGCATTTTTTTAAATTGTATTTATTTATTTTTTTTACAATCGATCAATGTAATGCTTCATTGCAGAAGGAAGCCACATGAGCCACGATTCATGCAGATTCATTTCTGATACAGCTCATTGTTGTAATTATTCCATCACTCCTGGTTCTAAGACTTTAGAAAAAGAGTTCCGGAAGATGACGTATCACAGGCGTTTGCTTTTGTGAAGTTAAAGGCTTTTTGTACGGTTGCTGACATCATGTGACCGTAGGCTACGAAGGGCACGGCTGGTGCCCCGCCCTTTGTTTGTACAATTCTGATCAATGACAGCGTAATAAATATTAAATAAATAATAAGTAACTATATAAATAATTACATGTATTGCTAATTAATATTAAATTAGCATCTGTCAATCAATGACAGAGTAATAAATATTAAATTAGCAACAACATAATTTTGAGGTGGGCGACTGGTTAGCACATCTGCCTCACAGTTCTGGGGACCGGGGTTCAAATCCCGGCCCCGCCTGTGTGTAGTTTGCATGTTCTCCCCGTGCCTGGGTGGGTTTTCTCCGGGCACTCCAGTTTCCTCCCAGATCCCAAAAACATGTGCGGCCAGTTCAGGGTGTACCCCGCCTCTCGCCTGAAGATAGCTGGGATAGGCTCCAGCATGCCCGCGACCCTAGTGTGGATAAGCGGTAAAGGAAATGGATGGATAATTTTGAGGTGCTGTTGTGAGTGTGCAATGGTATATCAGCAAAACAAAAAAAGGTATAATACCAATTTTCGGTGTTTGTAAACAAAAGCAAGATGTCGTTTTTTTTCTTCTTCTGAAGAGTTGTCATTTTGGAGGTGTGAGGATTCGGCTCGACAGTGACGATATATAAAATATGAGTAAATACTTCCACCTTATTGTCCACACCGGTTATGCACCGAATTTGGTCTCCAGTTCTGTCGCTAATGTCACACCAGGCGTGACATGGCGGCATATAGATTTTTGCTATTTAAGGGGTGTTCCCAGTGCAATTAGTTATTTACCAATTGCTCTAAAACAGATAGATATTATTGACTGCCAGTTTTTTTTCGTGAGCAATAAATACATAAAGAGAACTTGTTAGGCACATATAGGTCATCTGGATGCTATACAGTAGGTCCTTTAATGAACATTATTCTACTATTCAACTTCATACAAACCATTACTTCTTTGTGCCAATGTACAGAACTAATACTGTGGCCATCATGCACTTAAACCAGGATGTGAGGCTAGACTTCTTTGTTGAAACAATGAATACAATGTGCTGTCAAACAATTGGTACTATCAATAGACGAAAACCAATACATGAGGAGGAGTAAGTGTCTACTTATAATTAAGATTTACCCACTTTAACTCCTAAGCCCTAGCATGTTTTTCTTAGCCTCCAAGGTTTTAGCTTATACTGCACAAAGGCCATGTTTACCCTTACATTCCCACTTTGATAAAGAGCGATAGCGTCCAATCAATACCCACCATAAAAGGCCCTATGACCATGAAACACACCCTTCAACGGCAACATTAATAATGTAACCGTTGAAAGATTGGATCTGCATTGTCAAATACAACAACATTCTCAAACACATGCACACACACATCAAATCATCTGACATCTACCTTTCAAATTATTCTACATGCAATCACTCTTAGGTAGCAATATACTGTACAAACAACAAAGAACAACCCGTACACTTGCACACACAAGAACACACACAAATGTCCCAACAACCCACCCACCCCCAGCCACCTAAATAGTGCCATTATTTTCAGCTATAAATCACATTGAATGGCACATTGATTTTATCCTGCAGGGGATGGAGCGTGGGAGGGGAGCTGGAGACACAGTTATTGCGTTTAATATTATCAATATTATCTCCCATATCATCTCAGACAGGGAGGCAGGTATCAGGAGGAGTCGACAGAGACTTCTCTGCCAAAACTCTCCCTGCCCCCACATAGCAAGACAGTCTCCATCAATCTGATAAGCTGAACTTCCCCTGTCAAACTGGCAGGGCAAAGTCATCCAAGAATCTCACCTCCTAACTCATTTCTATATTTCTTTTTGGGGGGAGGGAGGAGGCTTTAATTCTGCCCTTTTGCGTTTTCTTACCCTTGCATGTGCTGTAGTGGCTGTACAGAGGGCAAGTCAAGGTAGATGTGACCTTGCATAGGTGTAGTGAAATCTTTGGAGCAGCTGCACCAACGTCTACCGTGGTACTATTCCACCTCAAACTCACAATCCAATAAACAATTAATGTCGTGAAGGGCAGACAAAAGGTCACAAAACAAAGCGCAAGTGGAAAAGCATCTTTAAGGCTGTACACAACGATTTACTGTAAAGTACATTACAGCCACGATTCACACTAAAATGATCAGTTACATACTGTGTTTGTTTAAATAACAAACAAATAAACAAAGTATATTTAAAAAACATTCAAAAGAATTGTACTTTTGTCAAAATAATAGAGTACCAGTAATTTTTTATTGAGCTATAATGTTTAAGCGCTTTAACAAACTGCCAAAGGCAATAAAAAAATGTGGAAGTCTCTTTAGAACAGGTTCCAATATGTTCCCAAAAAATATTTTAGCAGTTTAAAGCTTTATACATGATATTATTTAAATAAATGTGGCTTACGCTTTTTAAATAATATAATCTATGACAGCTCTGGCCTTTTTTATTAACTTAAATAAAATGACAGACGGTGAATGTTTCCTCAGGCCTTGATTTGCAGTTTGAATGTTCTCCCTGTAATTTTGTATGTGGTCCAGCTTCCTTGCACAGACCAAAATCAGGTTCACTAAAGTAAAGACTCAAAATTGCCTGTTGGTGTGAATGTGAGTGGGAATGGTTGTCTCAATGTGTCAGCCATGAGATTTATTGGTGAGCTATCCAGGGTGTCCTGCCTCTCATCCTATGTCAACTGGGATAGAATCCAACTTCCGGATGACCCTACAAATAATTAAATAGTGTAGAAAACAGATTAATTGATGGATGAAACCAAAAGGCAGAAAACTATTTCTTAAATAAATCAGAGACTTGCACTCACTGCATACAATGCATTATATAACTGTCAATCATGATAAAACAGAAAAGGAGTAATATTTTTGCATTACACAAACTTTCTAAATGATCAAAAAGGGATGGGCTCCAAAGAGGACATGACAGTCAGGTCAAAACAGGGTCGCACAACGACTAATCGGTAAGCTTTCGGCCAGGCTTCCTGTGATGGAGAAGTATGATTATTAAAACTTTTTTGTTAAAAAAATAAAAATAAAATAAAATTTAAAAAAAGGAACACGTCTTCGTGGCTCTTTGCTAGTGTTGAGAAATTCTGAGAAGAGAGGAAAATGAACAGAGGAAAAATTAACACATAACAGAGAGTGAAGGAAAACATGCTGGGAGTAGTGTGTGCATGTGAGAGTGTGTGCGTGTGTGTATGTGCAATAATAGTAAAATATCCAACAAAATGAGGAGGGGGTGTTATAGATGGAACTGAATGCATGTTTGTGTTACTGGTAGAATGTTTTTTTTCTTGCTAGTTATCATGGGTGCTTATCGCCTGCGCATGTGCGTGTGTGTGTGCATGTGTGTGTGTGCGTGTGTGCGTTTGCGTGTGTGTGGTGTGTGTGCGATTGACTCTCATCCAGATGGTGGATAAGAGGCCTTGCCTTATTAGCCACCACTGGCCAGATAAAGACCCGGTATTGATCCCTGGTTGAAAGAGCAGCTTCGTCAAGCATGGCTGATTAATAGAGAACTGATAATGGCAGCGCTGGAAACCGAGGAACCCAAGAGAAAACAAGAGTATATAAAGTGTGATGGGACGGTGCATGTTGGGGGCGGAAGAGAACAAAACAGAAACAAAGGAGATTCAGTAATGATAAAGTTGGAACATTTTTTTTCTTTTATACAACTCACCGCTCTTTTTCTCCCACGTGCGCATGGATGCACACAAAACACACACACGCACGCACGTAGACACGCACACACACAGTTTGCTAATCTCTAATCTTGTCTCGATTAGCACCTGACAGAATTTCCATGGCTTTATCAAACCAACCGAACCAACAGAGGCTTATCACTTCCAGCCCCAAAATTTCACAAGTGCAGGAATTTTTGAGATTATAAAAACACAGCTAGAGAAATCTTGAATAAGTCAAAAGAATATGACTGAACACTCTGCTATCAGACGGTACAAGCAGGAGGCATGGGATAAGAGGTGCATTGAGGGAACAGATTTACCGGTCTCTGGATTGAGTTGAAGGATTTTTTAAAATATAGATATATTTTTTAAAACATGCTGAAGGGTCATTTTATTGCGTACAAATGAAAAAAAATAATAATCACACGAGATGATCACATGGCAGCAACTCAATAGTCAAGACAATCTGGTGAAGCTCGTTATGCTTCAGAAAGGAGAAGAAAGGTGATTTAGAATAGTATAGTATTAAGATAAGAATACTATCACGTTACACAGGATGATTATAGTGACCAAAATGACCGTGGTCATCATATTATCATGATATTGCGAAAAATATATACTTTACATATAAGCAAAACAAAGCAAAAATGACCAATTACACACACAGAAATTTACTTAAAATGTCGACAGTGACAAACAGAATCTAAACTTGGCATTGTTGTACAATTTTGGGTGGTGACAACAGATGACTCGAAAGACTCACATGATATGTGGCCCCCTCTTCATGGTGACGTTTTTCCCTACATTCTTTGCCTACAGGGTAATTAATTAGAACCCCCCACACACACACACTTCACTGCTCTGCCTTTTCTCCAGTTTTTAATGCATCATACACCGGTCTGTGGGGGAGGGGTGGGGGAGGGCTGGGGAGGACACTTAGCCAGGTGTCCCGGCACTCCGGCCTGCTCTCTGGACCGCCATGCTTCTCTCCCGCAGATTTCTAATGGGAGTATGGCGGGGGGGAGGTAGGGGTGGCGGGTCATTATTGCCCTGTGACCGTCTCGCCACACCCCCACCAGTTTCTCCAATTTAATGCACTACACCCCACCACACACAATCACGATACAGGGGTAATGGTTACCAGTCGGACCTGGTAACAAAAATAATAGGGTGGGTGGGGGGGTTTTCACTTTTCTCCCCCCCGCCCCCCTTTTGGCCCCGCCGGTTCCGGTTCCATGTTTCAGTTCCGGGCGGTCCTCGGTTCCGGCTCTTTTGGGGGGCTGGATTGGGGAAGTTTGCGTGGTATGGATGGGGGGGTGTCTGGGTTGTGGGCGTCCATTGTCTTGGCGGACATTTTCCCAGATCCTGTCCTACCCTTTTCTGTCCACTCTTATCTGGTTCTCTTGGTTAGTTAGTCCATGTCCTCACCGGGTGTCCCGCCTCCAACCCCTCCCCCAATCTAGAAATATCTGTTGTAATGTTACTTGTGTTAATGTCAAACTAATTTTTGTCACGGGCCACATCGTAGTTATGACTTCCCTCAGAGGGACTGTGTTCACAACTGTGAACCCATATAAATGAAAGATTACCTCATATACTGTAATTACATACAGTATACACAACACATTGATGAATAACCAGTTTTGAAATCAGAAGCCTATAAAAACATGTTTTTCGAGTATTACATTTCTTTTTAAAGTGGGATTGGTAACAAAAAATGCTTGCAAGTATCTCAATGGTATTACACCAGAACACAATGAGCAATTTTGATTTGCTTTCGCGGGCCACATAAAATGATGTGATGGGCCAGATCTGGCCCCCGGGCCACCACTTTGACACCTGTGATCTAGAATGTCTCACTATTGTTTTGTTGCGGTTCCCACCCCTAGTCCCCTTGTCCAATCTGTCCCCGTCTGTCCCCTAAAACCCTTTTCTGTCCGGCTGCATTTTCAATAACCATCAGATTAATAATTTTTTTTTAAATTAAGCAGAGGGAGTATTTCAAACTCCCCTGTTGCACAGCAAAACTGTTCTAGCACAAAGGCATATATATCCACCATTCTGCAAGGGCATGCAGCTGAACAGGACAGGTTTAAAAATAAAGAAACAAATAAATGGGAAAAAAACAAAAAATTATTAATTTGCTGGTTACAAACTATCACAGTCATTTGGGCTGCCTTCCACCATGTTTCGTCACACCAAAGCATACATACAGTATGAGTATGACCAGATGGGAGAAGTAGTAAAAAAGCATCTGCTGCATTGCTCTTAGATATGCTGAATATGGTAGTTGCAATAGTTAAAATGGAAATGGCATAATTTTACAAGGAATTTGTCTAGTCTAGACTAATTTGCTTTTCCTCCCGAACCGTTGGCATCTTTCACATTGCACAGTGCAAGTGCATCAATATCGGGCGTCATGTCCTGAGTAGCAGCCAGTTTCAGACATGATGTAATTTAAGTGTCTGTATGTCAGCCTTGAGTGCAGTTGTTTTATTGATGTTCATTATTGAGAAAACGTGTTCACTGTTCAAACTGCAGGTACAGTAGTACATGGTCTGAGTCTCAAGTTTGTTGTCCAATTTAGGAATAGCAGTTTCATTGTTCATTGTAGTTCATGACTGTGGTGCCAAGGTTTTGACCCAAGGGCCATATGTTTCACACATCTGTAAATTCAAAAGCATTTGAGGGCAATGTCCTGAAAGAAAAACTACCATTGAGCTACAGTTCTGTGGACAAAAAAGACCTGTTTATGGCAAAGGTCCGAGGAGAAGGTAGAGACTGGTTTAACGTAAAATAAATGTCAATCATTCAAACTAATGTATGCAGTTTATCAACTGTGGAATACAAATGGAAGTTTGAAGAAGCAGAAGCTGCAGAAGACAACCACACTAAACAAGGGTGGTCAGGTGAATATAGCTATAACAAAAAATGTTTGGGTGTACTCTAGTGTAAGGAAAAATGCATTCGCTGATTAAATTAATTCTCGAATTCCAATCAAAAAATGAATCCCAAATCAGAATTTTCGGATTTGAATGGAAACAAATGAAATCACGTATTGTATTCTGACAGGAGCTCCAATGAAGCACAGTCATCTGACCACGTTCTTTGTTTACTTCCGCCGCCATTTTTACTTACTGCATATGTGCAGTTGTATAGTAGCCACTGTAACGTATCATAAGTATTACGGTGCCATCTCCCCTGAGGCGAGAATCTCCGTGGAATGAAGCGTCTTATGAGGAAGAGCTGCGCGAATGTTCATGGCAGACTGTGACCGTGGCAGATGAATTGGATAAATGAATAAAGTTATGCAAGATTCATAAAACACATCGTGGCAGATGATTGATGAGAGCTACCACTTACTAGCAGCTAAGCTAACTAACTGGCTTAGTAGAAGCCAGCAGATGGTCCCAGACAGCCAGCATGGATTTACTTAATTTTTCTGAGCTGAGGTGGGTTCAAAACAGACCATGGCAAAGCGCCGAGGGATCATGGTTAAAGTAGGCCATTTTAAACTAAAAAGAAGTGTTTTGGCAACAGCTTTTTCCAGAGGGAAAATGCGCTTATTGTCTTTTACGTTGCCGTGACTTCATCTGTGACCCCGAAAAATTGTGACCAGGCCTTAAACAGGGGGCTATAAATAGTTTTCAAATAATCAAAGTAGATTTTTCATTTGATGGACAATTACATGTTTTTATTTCGGAACAGTACAAATTGTATGGATTCGTTTTCTGATTCGTTATTCGTTCGTCAATGTCAATGTGAATAGGGCTTTAGATGGCGAGTCCGACCTCTACTGTACACACACACATGCAACCTTCAATTGTTAATAGTTGATAGCTGTCTGATAATAATCTTCTATGTCAACATTATGAGGATTTTGACTTTTTAATTTAAGAATATTCTCTGGCTTCCAGCATGTACTGTGAAAACTGTACAAAACAACCAATGAAAACACATCTTACAATACCATGTTTCAAGTAGTATATATCATATATTCTTCCAAAACAATCTATGTAGTGGAAATAAACTGGCACACAACACAGTGAACAGGAAAACTGACCATTACTTTGTTTAATTGAGCTAAGTGTGGACAACCTTCGATTATAGACATTATTCTTTCGGCAGATGAGTGACAATTTCAGTTATATTATGACTTTTGCATGCAGCTCAAATGAGGTGGCTAAATTAGCCATACAACTATTAATTATGCACATTTCGGTTTATGAGTATACAGTTCCCTCCAAAAGTTTTGTAACGGCAAGGTCAATTCCTTTGTTTTTGTTGTATACTGAAGACATTCTGGTTCCAGGTCAAAAGATGAATATGAGACAAAAGTTCAGAATTACAGCTTTTATTTCATGGTATTTATCTCTAGATGTGTTAAACAACTCAGAACAGAGCACTTTTTATTTGAAGCCACCCACCTTTCAAGTGAGCAAAAGTATCGGAACAGACATTATTAAATTAACTGAAAGTGAATAACATTTAATATTTGGTGGCATAACCCTTACTTGCAATAACTGCATCAAGCCTGGGACACATTGAATTCACCAGACTGTTGCATTCTTCATTTTAAATGCTTTTCCAGCCTTTACTGCAGCCTCTGTCAGTTCTTGTTTGTTTCTGGGGGTTTCTCCCTTCAGTCTCCTCTTCAGGAGGTAAAATGCTTGCTCTATTGGGTTAAGTTCCGGTAATTGACTTGGCCAGTCGAAGACCTTCCACTTTTTCCCCCTGATGAAGTCCTTTGTTGTGTTGGCAGTGTGTTTTGGGTCATTGTCTTGTTGCATGATGAAGCTTCCGCCGATTAGTTTGGATGCATTTTTCTGGACATTGCCAGACAAAATGGTTTTGTAGACTTCAGATTTCATTCTGCTGTTACCATCCTGAGTTACATCATCAATAAAGACTAGTGAGCCCGTTCCAGAAGCAGCCATGCAAGACCAAGCCATGACATTACCTCCACCACACTTCACAGATAAGCTTGTGTGTTTTGGATCAGCCGCTATGGTAGGTACTAGGGCTCTTCACAAATGGGTAGTGATTCGAATTGGCATTCGAGTCCGCCGGAAAAAAAAAACGCCGAATCAGAATTTGCAGATTTGAATAACAGCGAAACAAAGAATAACATACTACTTACTTTATTCTGACAGTGACAAGAGCTGCCATGTGGCCACGCTGCATTCACTTAAAAAAATACAGAATATTTCACATTTACTTTGCTTATGGCCGACACCATTTTGACTTACTGCGCAGCGAATCACGGATCATGGATGCATGTAGCCCTCCAGCGAGACAATGATCTCCGTAGAAGGAGGTGTCTGATGGCTGTGTCCGAGGAGTTGCACGGATGTTCATAGCAGACGGCGACCGCGGCAGAATGAATGGGAGAAAGTTGTGCAAGATTGATTCAATACATCGTTGCAGGTAATTGATGAGCGCTGGCCAGCTAGATGGCTAGAAATGAGGCAGATGGTCTCAGACAGTACGGGTTTACACATTTTACGGCATCGAGACGGACGCAAAACAAACCTGGACTTCTACCTTTGGCCACGGTACAGTGAGGGATCGTGGTTAAAGTAAGCATTTTAAACAAAAAGAAAAACTTTGCTGGAGGGAGACACGGCGGCTAAAATACGGCAGCCAAAACGTGTCGGCGTATTCTTCTTTCTGGTTCAATAGATAGTTTTCAAATGATAAATGTTTCAGTTGGACAATGACATGTCTGTATTTCGGAATTGTACAAGGAGTAATGATTTGATTCTGATTTGGGAGTCATTCGTTACCATCAACGCGAATGGGGTTTTAGAGAGCGATTCTTAGCCCTATGTACACAAAAAATGAGTGCAATGTATCCCGCTGGTTCCCTTGGTGGGATAACCTTTTTTTTTGCTATTTGTGGACAGGATAATGAAAAAGAGGTTTTCTACTAAATCCAAGATTTTGGATGGAACAGAATCTTTAACAAGAATAGCGTTTATGAAGCATATTGTATAATAAAACTCATTGAGTTTTACTCTTTGGTTCCACATTCTCGAAGGACACAAAATGTTAGTTGCCTCTAACTTTATTGCTTGTGGTTCATGACTTATAGTTGTTAATTGAATATTTGGGAGTTTTAATTGTTTGGAGTAAAAGATCAGTAGGCTTACATATTTATTACATTAATCATTAACAATAATCAGGACAAGATGTGTTTTAGCTTTAACAGTGCTGTAAATACATATGCATGTCAATGAATTTCCATCAACTTTACTGGGTTGTGATGAGCCTCTCACCTTTATTGTACGGCGGTGTGTAGGGCGGTGGACTACTGCTGTCACCTTCTGCGGAATCATCTTGGTCTGAGGCCTCTGCCTCCTCTCCAGAGAGGCTCAGGTTGTCAAGAGTGTTATCCTCATTGCCGTCAAGTTCTCCAAAGGGACCTGCAAGACAAAAATGGAGGAAGACGTAACATATCGTACACAGAAAACGTATTATTGCAAATCACTGGTTGGTGACCAGGCCTTAAACAGGGGGCTATTTTTTTTATTTTAATGTAGTTTAAATGATGCCACTACTTGGCCCTCTCAGATAACAAGATAGTGGACTGTAGTGTTTACAGTACAGTGTAAAATCCAAGAGGCATCTTAAATTGAAATAACTTGTTGGGCTTCTTTTCCAAATCTTGTATTGACAATTGAATACAATCCATTGTATTTAGTACCAGGGATTTGAAGGATTTAAAAAAAAAAGTATTCTACTATTACCAGGGTGTTCACAGACATTTCGGGGGGCAGGGGCTCAAGTGAGAAAGATTGTTCCTGAATAAATAATAGGACATCTCTGACTTACCTATTTATTTCAGTATTCTTACTCTCACATAATTGTTGAATACTCAAAGGATTTCTACAAAATAATATGGCCATACAAAGAAATTTTTTTCTATAGTAATCACTGGGTTTATCACATGAGGAAGCAAGAACAAAAGAAGCTGTGACACCATGTGTGTTCATACCAGTGATTCTCAACCAGTGTGCCGGGGCACATTAGTGTGCCGTGAGTGCTCTTCAGGTGTGCTGTGGGAAATTAGGACATTTTACGTAATTGCTCAAAAAATTATTTATAATAATAATGTATGTATGAAATAATGTATCTTTGTTCGTCTATATATGCCAGTGAGGAATAGTGACAGACAGAACAAACAAATGCTATTCTATTAGATGGCAGGAAGTACATACAGTAATTAATGTATACACTTTTTGTGACATTTTTGTTTGTTGGTGTGCCCTGAGATTTTTCAATTGTAAAATATGTGCCGTGGCTCCATCAAGGTTGGAAATCACTGGTGTATATGCTAGTAGTCTTTAGTGAAAATTTAGACTAACTGACAAGAGGTACATGGTAAGAATTTTCAATTATAGCATCAAAATGTGTTTAATTTTGCACAAGACAAATTATTTCATTATTGCTGTGATTGAAATAAGTGGTACTTTAAATCAAACTTAATCTTCACACAAAAATGAAAGACTGTTCTCTCCATAAAAAAGCAAACCACCCCTATCCCCTATCCGAAATAGCAATTAGGCCAATGTATAATTGTAATATTCCATATTCCTTTTGCTCATTTTGTACATTTTCCTGGAAAAAAAAGCAGAAACACTGAAAATCACTGCAAACAATTTATTGAGAAAATTGGAAAAAGGCAACTTAAAAAAAATACAAAGGTCTTGAACTCCTGTTATTAACTTTCTCTGTGCTTTGTGTCTTTCTTTTTGTTTGGAACTTGTATTGTATTTTCTAGTCTTCCCTTTTTGCTTTCCTTTTTCTTCACTTCTATGGGGGCTATATCCCTGTCGATATCAATGTGGTGTTTAGACATGACATAAATAATGAGATACACCGAACTGTACACACCTGTAGTGACCCAGTATATAATCCTGTATGCCCAGGAATCAGATGAAGAGCCTTAGCTTAACCAAGCACGGTAGCAAGACACGTTAACTATGTTTGATCTTGTCATTTGTGAACTCGACTTCCTTCATCACCACTCACATCCAAGAGTAAAAACACAAAAAACAAAAGCAAAACTGTGCTGAGGGGTCTGGGGTCTGCTTGTGGCTGTCTCTGTGCTACAGCCGCACAGCGGGAGAAGGGAGAGGGGAAGGTGAGGAGGAGGGGCGGGGGAGTGTTTTACAGAGCGCATTGAGCGTCATCGCTCAACCAGCTATTTTGAGTTTTCTTTATATATATATATATATATATATATATATATATATATGTGTGTATATATATATATATATATATTTATTTGACAGGGAAGTTGTGTCAAAGCAAGGATGTATATGTAAAAGAGAAAAATTAATTTATAAAGAATACAAATTAAAAAAAAAAACACACCAGAAAAAAGGGTACTTTTTCTTCAAGAAGAAAAAGGGCAAGGGGCTCAAGCTCCCTTTGATGTCTACGTGTGCACGTGACGTGCCTGACTATTACCAAAACATAAAATCAAACATTATGGCAAACTGTAAAAGCATAAAACAGAAAACTACATGCAAACTGAACCAATAGTTAAAAAACTGTTTCAAGAGAAGGACCCACTTAAAGATCTAATCCAGAAGATTAATGGCAGAAGCCAAAGGGGACCTAAAGCCAAATTGCAGTATACCTAAAATTGAAGCTAAAAGAGTGATTAGTGAAGGGCTGATCTATATCAATTACAATTTCACAATCCCTGCTGACCATAGTAATTATACAGTACTTTTGATCTATTTTAGCCTGTTTGAAGATTACATCCATAAAAAGGGGGAAAAAACCGTCTTCATTATTAATGCTCCCTCTTTAAGATTAATGTATCATCCTTCTTAAAATAGTACATTGGGAGCTCAGAATCTACTCTTGTTTGTTGTATTTCAAGTTGCTATTCTTCGTTTGCTGGTTTGTTGCCAGAAAATAGTAGTCGGGGTTTTCATTTCACGAGAGATGGTGAAACGATTGAGTCTAGGTAACAATTTCTTTTAATAGGATTTGAGCGCTTGAGTGAGACAGAAATGGCAAATAATATGTGCTTCCGGTCAAGGGAGAACATAAATGATGAAATACTAGAAAGAGGTAATGGAGCAAGATTTTAAATGTAATTTAGAGAGAAAGCCATGATTCTAGTTTGCCCCACCCCTCTGCCTCAACCCAGAGAGTTTGTAAATTAATTTTAATTTGGTTGTGTCAAACATAGAGAGGGATTGTTTCAGAGCTAAAGCCGTGACTTCGGGCATATATATTTACAATGCTGAAACAAAGGACTATAATCTATACAAAGCACACAACAATGCCTGTGAATAAAGAAGCTTGTAGAAAAAGGGAGAGGCAATTTTTCTAATTCTGTTAATTTCACTTGCAAAGCAATTAAAAGCAGGCAGAGATAATGCTTGGAAACAATCGCTGCCTGACACAGTGTTTCTGTCTTTGTAAATGAAACATCTTTAGGCTAATTTCAACTTCCACGCCTGCACGGTTCACTGTAATTTCAGATAAAATTAACATAGCTAGATTTGGACCTTCATAAGAGAAAAAGATAGTCAAGAGAAGAAAAAAAATCGATCCCATACACAATATTTTTAGAATTAGGCCCATACCGTCCAACCGTTGCTTTATCTACTGTAGTTTTCAGTATCTATGAGGACATTTTCATACAATTAATTTTGCTTTAATCATAATTGTACAAAGGGACTTCTCTGTATAAAATTCCAATTATATTTTGTGTTTCAAATGTAAGTTTGAATCATGATTTCTTTCCTCATTACAGGCCTGGTTTAATGAATCAATCACTGCATCACTGCTTTCGGACATTGAATGGTACAGAAAAAGTTTCAGCTTTCTTCTTTTATCCAAGGAGAAATATCTTCTCCTTGTGTCTTAGAGAGTTGGTAGAAAGGATAGTGGGGGGCTGTAAGTTTAAGTGGTGCATTTTCCACTTAATTTGCCAGTTGAAATGATAAAGCTATATTAATTGTTATTCCATGATATATCCATCACGAAAATTGGACTGAACTATTGGAGATGGAGAAAGAAAGAAAAAAAAAGACACAGGGCACATATGTATTATCCATTGGGTTTAACTTATCAAAGAGCACTGAACTTTCTGAGTTGTGAAGTAATGAAGCACAATTCATGACTCATAAAAAGAGCCTTCAGCTGTCTAACTCCCAAACTTAATGATCACAGGAAAATAAACTTTAAGCACAATGTTGACACTGAAACCCAAAAATACCTCACTGACACAAAAGTTTGGATTGATAAAATAATAATAAGTATTTTCAATTACTTAAGGTAACGTGGTTTCCATTTATAAAAGCTTTTTTTTTTCTGTAAACCTAAGCGGAAAAAAAAGGGAAAAAAAACTTTTCCACATGATAGTGAAAGCTATTTCCAGTTAAGATAATGAACGAAGTAAATGCATTTTCAATAATCCCTGACAGGCTGAAAGGAGATCTAACAAAAGAGGCTGCTTGAGATAAAGATGCTAAAGATTAATTTAATCCACAACACTCGAGTAAATACTACTGTCTCTGTAAATCAAGATTTCATAATATAAATATATATATATGAACTGTAACGGTTTCATTTCATTAGGTGATGATCAATACTTTTCGGACAGTAACAATATGTGAAGTTCTAATCTATAATATTTAAACCTATAAATACATGAAAGTAATGAGACGAAGGTAATGTGTAAAAAATTTATAATAAACTCAGATCATTTTACACTTGAGACTAGGTGAGTCCCAGGATGCACACATCTGGAAACAATGAGTCAAAGCCCTGGAACAATTAGTCCCTGCAATTTATCATCACAGAATACAGATACAGTAATCATCCGTCATCAATAATCATCAATATCACAGTTCTTGCGTCGCGGTCCTTCTATATTACAGACTTTTAAGACAGTAATAGTTCTACTGTTTGTACAATATTTTTGCGTTGTCCATTGCCCTTGCTCTCTCCCAATATATTATGTTTAGGTCTGCCACAATAGCAAATTTTTTAGAACAATATATTTTCCCAAAAACTGTTGTTTTTTTATGCTACTGATATAATGAAATTAAAGCATAATAAAGAAGTGTACACCTTACAAATTCTGCTCTGATAATCAAACATATGAGCACAACTGTGTAATGTTCTCTCATTTACTAAATAAAAGTAGGGCTGCTTTTTACAATAAGAGCAAGTACATAAAAAGAGAAAGTTGTATGTCTTCAAATAAAGTGCTTATCTTCCGAAAATTTTTAAAAAGTAAGAATTTCCCCTTTTCAAGATGCCAAATCTTGACACAACAGTCAAGTCTAAAAATTTTTGCATATTTTAATTTAACAACTTTTAACAAATGAACTGTTTTAAAGGGTTTTGTTTGTTCAAAACCTTTGTTTCATAATGGCGTTTCACATACATATGCAATTTTAACTAGGGAAACTTCCCACTGAGAAGTACAAACAAAAATAACTCTGCCCGTTCCATTTTAAGCTCCCTTTATTCCAAATTTTCTCTTCCTTTGTTGGTAATTTTCTGATCTTTTTCCGTCTTTAACTGAAAATATACTCTCTCTCTCTCGCTCTCTCTCTCTCTCTCTCTCTCTCTCTCTCTCCCTCATCCCCCTCCCTAGTCTCTGTCTGGTCTGTGTGCAGTCAGTGATTTCAGTGATTACCACCTGTGATGCAGATTTGATTGGCTGAAAGGGTGGTGGAACTCCCATGTGATTGGTTGGTACAGCTCATCACTACCGTAAAGCCTGAAATATGTTGTGCCGCCTAAAATAGAAGTGCCCCGTATGTCTTGAATCATAATCTTTCTTTTTTGTTTATGCTGTGGGGACGTTTGGGACTGCTTCTGGGTCCGGACGTGGACCGCAAGTTAGTGTTTTAAACGATGTCGCCACAAAGGACCGAGCCAGAGCGAGCTGTTTAGCTCCTTAGCACACTAGCTAGTTAGCACACAGGCTAGCAACTGTAATAAATAGTTAACTTTCCCTAAAATGTCACAGTTGTTTGCATCTACAGAGCCAAAGCCGTTCCGCCAGCGGCTCGCTGCGTCGTGTGCGCCGCACCGGGTGTTAGGACAAAAATGAAAATGTTTTTGAGTCTGGCAAAAAAGTCTCATGTCCAATTTATTTATGGAACGATAACCCACACTACTATTATTCGGATTGGCTAGCATTAAGACTCTTTTAGAGGATAATGATTCGCTGAATGAACCACTTGAGCAACACAAACACACAAGGCCGAAATAACTTATTGTATTTGAGGATCAGTTTTGCTAATTATTTCATCATTTGAAGAGCAACTTTCTAATTTTGAGGAGCAATTTTTTTAAGCTTAATCACACAGGGACCAGAAGCAAGGATATTATGAAACACTAAAAATATGACAATATAATGGGGGAGTGAATGTAGGGCTGCAGCTAACAAATAATTGTATTTTTAGTACTCGAGTAGTAAACTCACGTTGACCTCACTGATTTACGCTATGTTAACTCCACCCTGTCTCTCGGGTCCCACGACGCGGCATCATACTAGGCAGAGAGAAAGGTCCATGTTACAACAAATGGGTGCTCATCTTGCATTTCACTATGAGATGCTACAACACTTTCACCATTTGTCTTTTTTCCGTGTGTCTTCTCAGTTCAGCGTTGCGTTTTGTAACCGTTGTGTTCCCGCTCCTCAACCTTCTGGATCCACGCATCAGTGACGTAAGTGCGTTGTGGGACATAGGCCACTGCCTGCTCCCTCTTCGTGACGGTCTCTGCGGTAAACCTGATTTGCAGTTTTGCTTTTCAATGTCTTTTTAGTGTTTTGATCACAAAATGCAAGTTTTGATCCACAAACTGTGATGCGAGACTGCTTAATTCGAGCCTTGCAATATACATCAATGCATCATCATAATTGTCTACGATATGATGACCCGCAACACTGCGTAACAGATATAATTTGAGAATTGCGATGTATCGCTTTAAAGCTCATTACAAATCAGTAAAACCTATGTAAGTGACAGAGACGCCTTAATACATACTAATGTGGCAAAAATATTAGTTATTATTGGTTTATCCTCTGTCTAAATCTCGAGTCATTGCCGTGTTGTCAAAAAAAAAAAACCTCTAATCTCTTGCAGATACGATGGTAGTACACTGGCCATAATATACAACTACGATGATTAGGAGAAAGGTTGATATATTGTGTGTCCAGGAGAACAGGTGGAAAGGCAGTAAGGATAAAACTTTAGGGGCAGCGTTTAAATTATTTTACCATGGCGTAGATGTAAAGAGAAATGGAGTCGGGGTTATTTTAAAAGAAGAGTTGGCTAAGAATGTCTTGGAGGTGAAAAGAGTATCAGATCGAGTGATGAGGCTGAAACTTGAACTTGAGAGTGTTATGTGCAGACGATGTAATCTGAAGGAGGTTACTGACTGTAAGGTAGTGGTAGGGGAGAGTGTGGTTAGACAGCATAGGATGGTGGTGTGTAAGATGACTGGTGGTGGGGAGGAAGATTAGGAAGACAAAGGCAGAGCAGAGAACCATGGAGTGGAAGCTGAGACAGGACGGGTGTTGTGCAGCTTTTCGTGAAGAGGTGAGACAGGTTCTCGTTGGACAGGAGGAGCTTCCAGAAGACTGGACCACTACAGCCAAGGTGATCAGAGAGGCAGGCAGGAGAGTACTTGGTGTATCTTCTGGCAGGAAAGGAGAGAAGGAGACTTGGTGGTAGAACCTCACAGTACAGGAAATCATTCAAGGAAAAAGGTTAGCTAAGAAGAAGTGGGACACTGAGAGGACCGAGGAGAGGCAAAAGGAATACATTGAGATGCGACATAGGGCAAAGGTAGAGGTGGCAAAGGCCAAACAAGAGGCATATAATGACATGTATGCCAGGTTGGACACTAAAGAAGGAGAAAAGGATCTATACAGGTTGGCCAGACAGAGGGATAGAGATGGGAAGGATGTGCAGCAGGTTAGGGTGATTAAGGATAGAGATGGAAATATGTTGACTGGTGCCAGTAGCGTGCTAGATAGATGGAAGTAATACTTTGAGGAGTGATGAATGAGGAAAATGAGAGAGAAGGGAGAGTAGAAGAGGCAAGTGTGGTGGACCAGGATGTGGCAATGATTAGTAAGGGGGAAGCTAGAAAGGCATTAAAGAGGATGAAAAATGGAAAGGCAGTTGGTCCTGATGACATTCCTGTGGAGGTATGGAAGCATCTAGGAGAGGTGGCTGTGGAGTTTTTGACCAGCTTGTTCAATAGAATTCTAGCGGGTGAGAAGATGCCTGAGGAATGGAGGAAGAGTGTGCTGGTGCCCATTTTTAAGAACAAGGGTGATGTGCAGAGCTGTGGGAACTACAGAGGAATAAAGTTGATGAGCCACACGATGAAGTTATGGGAAAGAGTAGTGGAGGCTAGAGTCAGGACAGAAGTGAGTATTTGCGAGCAACAGTATGGTTTCATGCCAAGAAAGAGTACCACATATGCATTATTTGCCTTGAGGATGTTGATAGAAAAGTACAGAGAAGGAGCTACATTGTGTCTTTGTAGATCTAAAGAAAGCCTATGACAGAGTACCCAGAGTGGAACGTGGTACTGCATGCGGAAGTCTGGAGTGGCAGAGAAGTATGTTAGAATATACAGGACATGTACGAGGACAGCAGAACAGTGGTGAGGTGTGCTGTAGGTGTGACAGATGAATTTAAGGTGGAGGTGGGACTGCATCAGAGATCAGCCCTGAGCCCCTTCCTATTTGCAGTGGTGATGGATAGGCTGACAGATGAGGTTAGACTGGAATCCCCGTGGACCATGATGTTTGCAGATGACATTGTGATCTGCAATGAAAGTCGGGAGCAGGTGGAGGAACAGTTAGAAAGATGGAGGCATGCACTGGAAAGCAGAGGAATGAAGATTAGCCGAAGTAAGACAGAATATATGTGCATGAATGAGAGGGGTGGTGGGGGAAGAGTGAGGCTACAGGGAGAAGAGATAGCAAGGGTGGAGGACTTTAAATACTTGGGGTCAACAGTCCAGAGCAATGGTGAGTGTGCAGGAAGTGAAGAAACGGGTCCAAGCAGGTTGGAACGGGTGGACGAAGGTGTCAGGTGTGTTATGTGACAGAAGAGTCTCTTCTAGGACGAAGGGCAAAGTTTATAATACAGTGGTGAGGCCAGCCATGACGTACGCATTAGAGATAGTGGCACTGAAGAGACAACAGGAAGCAGAGCTGGAGGTGGCGGAAATGAAGATGTTGAGGTTCGCTCTCGGAGTGACCAGGTTGGATAAAATTAGAAATTAGCTCATCAGAGGGACAGCCAAGGTTCGATGTTTTGGAAACAAAGTTAGAGAGAGCAGACTTTGATGGTTTGGACACGCCCAGAGGCGAGCGAGTGAGTATATTAGTAGAAGGGTGATGAGGATGGAGCTGCCAGGCAAGAGAGCCCGAGGAAGACCAAAGAGAAGGTTGATGGATGTTGTGAGGGAAGACATGAGGGCAGTTGCTGTTCGAGAGGAAGATGCAGGAGATAGGCTTAGATGGAAAAGGATGATGCGCTGTGGCGACCCCTAAAGGGACAAGACGAAAGGAAAAGTAGAAGTGTGCACGACTACAACGTCGTAGCGTATTCAGGGTTAAGCCATGTGAGATTTGTCTCGGCTTGACAATTAACTATTTTCTATTTTCTATTTCAGCTGTGTATACCAATAGTATTGTAATCTTCGGCGAATGACCAATGAGCAGCCAGCCGCGGGATGTCATTAAAAGTACTGCCATGTGATTTGCGATTCGCCAGCGTTGTCACTTACTTCGGCAAATGACCAATGAGCAGCCAGTGTCAGGCAACGCCGTGCAGGGGGGGAGGGACTTAAGTGAACAATGTACTGGAGAACGGAAGAACTGAAGAGTGATTCGTTCAGGGGGGGCTTAAGTGAACTGAATCTACTGGTGTACTGAGGAACTGAAGAACTGAAGAGTGACTCATTCGTTGAACTTATCGTTCGCGATCCAGTAGACACGAGTGATTCGTTCATTGAACTTCTTCGTTTGTGATCCGCTAAGGAGCGATGTACAAGTACGATGAGTGATTCATTTGCGCAATGAACAATGTACTACGCAGGGAATGTATTCATGAGTGATTTTAACCGTAAGTCCTGATGTCCTTGCGAGGATAGCTTTCACTCGCAGCAGATTCTTCAAGCTAACGACTAATGTTGAGTCAATGCCTCTTTATACTCCCGCGCCCGCATTGGGCCGCACGGCCCCTATGCGGCACTTGACGCGCACATGGCAAAAATTGTTGCTGCGCATAGAATGGCGCGGAGATCATCTCTCGTGATTGGTCCGTTTTAGTCACATGCTGTGATGACGTACTCAACGTTCTCCTTGGTTCCACATACCACCTACGCCGGCTTGTTGATCGATTTTGCAGCATAATTAAACGTATAATCTTGCTTGAGGTATGGTCACGTACTTTTAATACGATACGGCTTGCAAGCAGGCAACAAAACGTTATGTACCCTAGCAAGCTACTGCTAGCACTAACAGTTGTGCGTTCTGTCGAATCAGGCTCTAAGGTTTCGGTGTGGGTGAAGTAATTTAATTACAATAAAGTAATTTAATTACAGTAAGTTAGCACCCATTATTTCTGTCATGTAATGTTGGTTTGACCTGACTGATTAGAATACAGGATCTGACTAGAGCAGTGATTTCTAACCTTTATGGAGCCAAGGAACATATTTTACAATTGAAAAATCTCACGGCATACCAACAAACAAAAATGTCACAAAAAGTGGATACATTAATTACTGTATTTACTTCCTGCCATCTAATAGAAGAGTGTTCATTTGTTCTGTCTGTCACTATGCCTCACTGGCATGAATAGATGAACAAAGATATATTATTTATTGTGAATATATTTTTTGGAGCAATTAAGTACACAAGTATATACAGTAAATGAACACGTCATTTAAATAGACACATTGCTCCATCTTGTGATCAGATCGGTTACTGGTTATCGTTTTTTTCAACTCGCTGATCGGCCCCAAAAATCCTGATCGTGTAAAGCCTAGACATCTAGGTCCATTTGATCTAGCAGGCACTGTTCCATGGTCGCCATTGTTGTTGGTTTGTTCCAGAAAGTAAAGTAAAAACGGCTACCAGAAAAACCAGAAAATGCAGAGGAAATGGCACCCTGTGGTGTCCTAGCCAATACCAGCTGTAGAGACACCCTCTACTTGGAGAAGAACTGCACCACATTTTCAAAACAGCGCGCATGGGTTGTGCTCGAGTGTAAAGGCAAACTGCACGCGGAATAGCCGCAGTGACGTCAACGCGGTCATCGCCCAGAAGCCTTCAGTCAAGCACATGTAAAAAAGTAAACATATTTAAAATAAATGTAAATTAATAATAAATGTATATACGTACACATACATATTCCCTCTGTGTCTCTAATGTGATTGTTAAAGCTTTTTATTTAATAAGAATAACAATAATAATAATAAT
Source organism: Phyllopteryx taeniolatus (assembly GCF_024500385.1). NCBI lineage: Eukaryota > Metazoa > Chordata > Actinopteri > Syngnathiformes > Syngnathidae > Phyllopteryx > Phyllopteryx taeniolatus. The sequence goes on along the minus strand of NC_084506.1, from coordinate 638,588 downwards.
AATACATTAAACTTATAAAGCGCTTCTCAAGACACTCAAAGACGCTTTCCACTAATCAGATGACAATAACAGTAAGGTGAGTGAGCAGAAAGCCCGGGTGGCGGGTGCTGGTGTTCGCGACGCTGTCCACCACGGTGGAATGCAGAAAAGTCACGCTGGCCAGCGAGAGCCTCGGGGGACATAAGGGGACGCGGAAGGATGTTCGGTAGCTGAGCGCGCTGCACGCTTGTTCACGAGTCACAACCGAAGCCGGATGTTCGAGAGCTTGCTGAGAGAGAGAGAGAGACAGGTAGATGATGATTTAGCTTAGGTTTTTTTTTTTTTTTTTTTTAAATCTCCCCATCTTTCCAAGTTTAAAATGTGACAACAACAACACATTGTCCTTTGGTGAACGTGTTGAGTGAACATGAACATCAGGGATGGATTATTAACTGAATGAGGAAGCACTTGAATGATTTTGTGAAAAAGATTTGTTCAAGATTCGTTCACGAATCATTCAAACAAATCTCTTTAAAGAACTGATTCGAATGGGCGGCACAGTGGACGACTGGTTAGAGCGTCAGCCTCACAGTTCTGAGGACCGGGGTTCAATCCCCGGCCCCGCCTGTGGGGAGTTTGCATGTTCTCCCCGTGCCTGCGTGGGTTTTCTCCGGGCACTCCGGTTTCCTCCCACATCCCAAAAACATGCATTAATTGGAGACTCTAAATTGCCCGTAGGTGTGACTGTGAGTGCGAATGGTTGTTTGTTTGTATGTGCCCTGCGATTGGCTGGCAACCAGTTCAGGGTGTACCCCGCCTCGTGCCAGATGATAGCTACTGAGGAGAAGCGGCTCAAAAAATGGATGGATGGATGATTTGAATGATTCAGTACACTCAAAAGAACTGCCGTGCCCATCACTATCTCAGACTGACTTTTCCTTACACTTATGTGACACTACTCACCCCTGCCCGCCCACTTAAAGGGGTACACACATAATAACAGATACAGTATCGAACTGTCAAAATGGGAGGGCTGGCAGTGTACAAGTTAAATAAGCGAATCCACGACGCAGAGAAAATTCTTTTTTCTTTTTGTTGTATTCGAAGTACTCAAACTTGCCCGAACTGCAAGTATGAAAACCGTTGAACATCATTGTAGAGAACTGCAATTGGAGTGAATTTCATCATATTGCATTGGGAGTCCTTTATATGGGTGTTTATTTGATTACGGGCCTTTTTGTGTCCTTGATGTAAAATTTAAAGAAAAAATATATTTAAATAGATTTTTTTAATAACCAGCAGTGGGCGTGCCTAATTATAAGTGTTGTCTAAAATTTCATGTTAATATTAGTATATTTTGACAAACTTTTTGCGCAGTTTTATGGTGGTATTTTACAGTTTTTACCCTGTCCCTAGCACAGGGTTTGAATATATAAAGCTCTATCTTTCTACTATACAAATGCTAAAATGGTGTAACTTTTACCATAAATTCCTTAAAATATAATATAATTAATATACAAAACATTTCAAATTCTGTCTTTTATTTTTACTAAAATTTGTCTGTATGTCTATATATTCAAAATCTGATTCTGTGTCATTTTGTCTTGTCACTCGAGCACATGCTCGGGCAGAGAGAAGTCAGACAGTTTGATAACTGGAAGAGTAAGTTTTTTCCTCATTTGTACCCTTAAATCACATAATATTTTTATTGCATGTCATTACCAAACGACTTGTAGTGTTAATATGTTTAAAGATTTTCCTGTAAAATTTGATAATCATATAAAATGTTGCACAGAACTAGCTAGCTAAAAGAAAAAATTAAGATAACTCTACCAGCATAGCACAGTTAGTTAAAAACTTTGAAATGTCATTACCATCACGTCATTACCATCACAATATTAATAAATTTTTCATCAATATGCCCTTGATGTGGTAATGACATTTCTCTAGGGTATCTGACAAAAAGACCAAATTAAAAAAAATTATATTAAATCAATATATATGGACATGAACAGATTCTGAGTCACAGAAAGATGACAATTAATGTAAGATAGGTATATATAGTTTTTGTGACATTTTATTTTTGAGAAAAATGAAAATCAAGTGCCCGAAATCAAATAAACACCCATATAGGTTTATGTATTGTGCATATATTGTATTGTTGGCAGTGTATCAAGATATGTATTGCACTTTCAATGATGGACAAAGAAATACCTAATGCACACAGACGATAACTGTGTGACGGAATGTCAAGGTTAAAATTGAAACTAGGACTACAGAGTGGTGATGAACCTCAGTCCTTGCTGATACAAAGAGCAGCATCATGATGAAACAAAGAATTTTGTCGAAGAGGAGAATACTTGAGCTGCTGTGCAGGGACTGTCACTGTCTGTCTTAGAGAGCCACGAGGAGAGGCAGAACAAAGTGATGAAGCTGATGAAGGCACCCAAGATACTGCTTTATTAACTCTCCATCCACATCAAACCTGCAGCAGGCAGCTCAGTGATTAAACACTGAGACAACACACATCAAACCTGTATGCTCAACAAGCCTGATTAAACAGACGCAAGCCTCGCCGCTCTTACGCTAATAACCCAACGCGCAAGGGAAAAAAAAGAGTGTACGGTTATACTTGTATCAGACAATCATAGACTTCGAAAGAAAAACATTAGGAAAGTACTGTATATTTAAAGAAAGACAGGAGCGCATGGAAGCATGGCAAACGTGACAGTGAACTATGCACTGGAGAGGAGCCACTTATTGATCAGTGTAAAGAGAATGACCTGAGAAGTTGTTCAATCAACTTTCACTTGTAACAGCTCCCTCAGGCAATGCAGTGCCTCCCACCAACCAATTCAAACCAAATCATCAGAGACCCCCTTGAAATACTCTCTATCTTATTACAGGGGTGCCTTGACTAATGTGTTTAATTTGTTCCGTGACCACACTCGTAACTCAAATCCTTCATATCTCAAATCAACTTTAACTATTGAAATGAATATAAATGCCATTAATCCGTTCCAGCGCCTGAAAAAAATAACCACCATTTTTTTTTAACGTTGGAAAAAAAAGCCTCACAATAAATGAAATGTGCGAAACTAATTATTTATCATATTATACACATTTATACGTTTCATATATGCAATTCAATGCCAATATGTGATTCTTTAGACAGATGCAGGCATCATAATTGTCCATTTGAGTTCATCAGCCACACACTCTACACAGGCACAAAGCCTGTTAAAGACTGCTTGAGTGACGTGAACAACAGCCGATATGGACATGGTGTTAACACGCGATTTTGGCCCCGTTCCTCACACTGACGGTCTTGGCAATGTAGTCAGCAAAAAATTTTGGGATCCCAGAATTAATTGCAGTGATGTTTTTCAATACAGTACTGTAATTGTAGTAAATCAAGCTAAATGTTGCTCTTTGCTTGCATTTGTTCCTGTTAATATTGTTGAGTGTGTGCATAAGCTATTCGTCAGGCTAAGATTAGTATTTGTGAATGTATTTCATAAATAGTACTGACTGCGGCTTCTGTTTTAAACCAGTGGACCCCAACCGTTTTCCTGCCACAGACCAGTTCATGGAGGTATATATTGTAAATCTCACAGACCGGCAACCATCCACCGATGGGGGGCAATGACGAAGTGTCCTCGGTGGAGGTGTTATGTTTAGGTGGAGCGGTGACTTCTTCCTGACTCAACATTGCCTGGTGGAGAAGAAGTAGAAGGATTCTCTTTTTAGCCGCCTCCAACCGGCAGAGTTATTGTGCATTCACTTCAGCACTGCGCGCGCCGCTCTCCGTTTTAGCAAGGTGTCATCATCACATCACATTAAGAAGGTCAGCAGGACATTTAGTACCGTAATACATGGAATAAGGGTGCACTCATATATCAATAATTAACAGAGGGGTGCAAATAAATCAAAAAATAAATAAATATCTGTACAGCCTGGTAGCACATGGCCTGTGGCCTTGTACCCAGTGGTTGGGGACCAGTGGCTTTCCAGTCATGTTCTTTGTATACTCAAGCAATTTGGTTTGTTACCAAATCTATGAATTGACATTACTCAGTAAGGTTTCATTTTCTGTTAAAATTTTCAGTTAACCTCATGTGAGTCATTGCTGCCACATTAAAATCATATGACCAGGGGGGCACATAGCAATTTTGGTCTGGTTCTCAAATGAGCACCAGCGGTTGCTGCTTGGTGCTCTTTTTTTTTAAATTTTTTTATTTTTTTATGACAACCGACCTCATTGGATGAACTTCCCGGTATGTACGTTTGTCGACATACATTCTATCAGTTACTTTCTTATTTTCTGTACAAATAGAGGAATAAAATGTTTTACAGTTTTTTTCCCTTATTAGGTGTTTTTGCATACACTATGCATTTTATTTGTCTTACAGCCGGTTCAAAGCTGGTAAACAGCCTGTACGTACATACCTATAGCAATAGACATTCATTTAAACACATTTTATATTTCATACCATTCTGAAAATACCTGTAATTATAGATATAGACTTTTTTTCAACGGCGGCAGAACAACTTTTGGAGTGGGGGACACAGTACTTCAGAGGCAGATTTTACCGCCTGAAAATCAATTGTCGACCGGGGGTGGGGGTGTTGATCAAAATTTTCCATTGCTGAGAAAGAAAATTGTGGCCGGGAAAAGGGACGCATCACACACATAGGGGGACATAGGGTAAAAAGTGGGGGGTCATGTGCCCCAGTCCCGCCCAAGTTTTTGCACCATGGTCCGGTTTCACATAAAGACATATTTTGACCGGACCATTGTAGGTGCTGTGCAGCAAGGCCGAGACGCCCCACGCAGCCCGCCGCCTCGTTGGCAGCCGATGCGTGCACTCAGCCACAGCTGCTGCCTGCAAGTGCCGCCGTTTGTGCGGAGCTTTCCTGTGTGCTGAGCTCAATTAGCTAAGAAAGAAACAAAATCTGTTCATGAAGTGATTCCATTCAGTATCCATTCACTCAAAAAAAGTTTTTTTTGTTTTGAGTTGTTCGTGAACGACAACACTACTCGAGCCCCGTCTACCGCGGTGCTCCCCCAAAAAAGAAACAAAAATGCTTGGCGCTACACCAATGCACACTGATACAATCGAATATGGTATGCTTTTAACATTTTCAGTGCATACTACTTATGTGCACCCCTGCATTTAGCCATGGAAGCTAACTGTATCGGAGATGTGCAGGTCAGTAACTGCACTACACTGACCAAGTGTAATTACTGTAAGTCCAGTCACACTCAACATGCATGTGTATGTAGCTCTCTCACTCTCTCTCTCTCTCGCTCTCTCTCCCCCCCCCCTCTCTCCTCCTCCCTCCCTCCCTCCCTCTCTGGCAGCATGAGGACTCAGGAGGGCTTACCTAACCAGCGAGGGCTCAATGGATGGCACGCACTTTCCGGGGTTTCTGAATAGCGCAATCACTGGCACTTTCACTTTCTCGGGAGCCATACTGAGGGGTATCAGTATATCGCGTGGCTGTCAGGAAGCATAGTTTGTGAACCCCAGCAATATACTGTATGTTTGGGAAAAGAGTTTTTAAACCAATGTGTTAGTGAACTGAGGTTCCACGAAGGGCTTACACTTTAATTGCTTCATTTGCACCATTGATCGCTAGTCAAGGCAAAAAAAACAAAAAACAGATCCAAACTACAGCTTTAATCTCGAAAAAATACTCTTAAATTGGTGCACTTGAAAGATGAGGTAGCAGTGTATTTCGTTTCAATAATCTGTTTCTCAACCACCCTTACACGATAACTGATGATGGCAAACTCCTCAAATCCTCACAGCTTAATGAGTGCTCCGTGCCTCACCTCTGGCTTGATCGTAATGCACCTCAAGTATTAAGTCAGTAGGATCCATGATGATAGTGATGTTGAGCCCCTTCCACGATAATAAATTACAATCCATGGGTTGATCAGATCACAATTTTTTATGAGTTCATAATAATTGTGTTGAAATAATAAAAGACAGCTGCATTTTTGTAGAGCTATGAAACCAAGATGTTCTGCATGTGGCTTTTTTTATGAGAGCAAATACCTACACAAGAACATGGCAGTCCTAAATACCTTGAGTTTAAAGGAATTCAAGGCCTCTTTACCTCAACTGCATATGCATACATGTCTAAATGAAGAACATTCTCTCAGTCTCTATCCTTCATTCTTCTTTCTGACCTGCCGTCTTCCTCATTTCTCTCTTTATCTTTCTCATCTCCTCTTTTACTTTATTCCTCTTTGTGCCCCTTTTAATATCTCTTCTGCTCTCTCCCCATCTCTTATAGCACCACCTTCCTGTTCTCTCTCTCTCTCTTTCCTTCACTTCCATCTCTTCTTCCTGTTATTTTTCAGCAAAAAAAGCATAGTGACTGGGAGCGTCACTCTGTGTGGATAGCTGGGAGCCGTTGGCGGTTATCGGCTCCTGCAGACTCTCTGCCGGTCTGATCTGTCTCCTCTTCATTAAGCAAATACGCCGACGTGGAAATGAAAACATAATAGCTATTTGATTTCCAGCGAGATATTTTGCATATTGGTTCGGAGCTGATAGCGGAATTTCATCAAGTCGTTCCCCCCAACCTCCCCCCTCTCTGTGTCTCTCTCCCCCACTCCCACCATCACCACTGCCACTGCCTTTCCTTACCTCCCCCCATCACCACCCTCTTCCCCCTTCCCTCCTCCACACACTTTAAAAACTGAATTACTGAGATGGGCCGACTTTCAGAGAAATTTCTTTGCATTGCTGGGAAGAGGGGAACAAAAAAGAAATCTGGTTCCCCAGGAAGACTACTTAAACGATTAAATACACCCCATTCTCATCTTTTTTTCTGCTTCTCCCTCTTTTGATAACAAGGAAGAAAATTTAAAGAATTCACAATGCTTTAGGTTGACTGCAGCAATCAGAGATAGGAGGGAGAAAATTAACTCCTTAATGAGCAGAGCTGTCTCCCTGATAAAGCTCTTGGTGAAACAGCGAAGAGGAACACTCGCTGAACCATCAGAGGGAGACAGTAAGGGGGAGATGGAAAGTAATAGAGCTGGCCAGTGGATGCACTGTAATCGAAACAGAATGAGTGAGACTTGACACCATGCAGAGGTACAATTACTTTTGCCTCCTTCTCCTCTAAAGAGATATTTGCTACTGGAGGTAAGAGGGGTACAGATAGGTAGTGAGATAATAGCGGTACTGGCCTTATAGCATCACAGATACCCTTTGTGCATTGCCTCAGCACCAGGCATGATGAATGGTCCAGTGGTGGAGTATATCCTTCATGCCCTACTGAGAGAAAAACTCGGCCTGGAGAAGAGGATCAGCAGCTTCTTCGCCACAGGCCTACAATATCTGATTGTCCAATGCCTCTCGCGAGGACTATTCACTACCCCTGAACCCACAGGAATAAATCTCCCTGCTGCTCGTTCCATGTTGGAAAACTATGTTACTTCAAGCCTGATATCAGTCTTGCCATTTTAGAGCTCCACTTGTCTGATATTCAACACTTACACAGATCTGGAAGATAAACTGCACGACGCTGTGGAAAAAAAATCGTAATTGATGAAAATTATCGTCTTGTCTGTTTTTTCCCTCCAATTATCAACACAAAGACTCATTGCATTCTTTTTAACTTCAATACACAACTTCACTTTTCAGAATAAGATTAAGAGTACTTGACTAGTGCCCAGAAAAAAAATGGGAAAGTTGCATTAGTAAGGACATTTGGCATAAAATGTATCCTGTATCACATACAGTAAATCATGTATAAGATGCAAAACCAGGATATAAATTATATAAAACCTATTTTTGGTTGCAACCCAAATATTTGTACCGACTAATTCAGGGGTTCACAACCACCGGGGCATGGGGCATCTAGCCTTGGGCGAGGCCAAGCTTATTATGCATTGTAGAAGCCCATAACGTAATAATAGCTCATAGCGTAATAAATGTGCCCTTTTTAAAATGCAATAGGCCCATAACTTAATAAATGGCCAATAACGTAATAAAAGTCCCGAACCTATAACGTCATAACTTTTGGCCAATAACGTAATAACTTATTACGTAGTAACTTATTATGTAATAACTTATTATGTTATTGACTGATTATTACATTATTCGCCTGGTTAAAAAAAAATAAAAAATTGCGAATGTAATAACTGAGCCCATAACATCATAATATACTAAGATCACTTTAAAATAAACAAACACAATACAACTTTTTTGGGGGGATGATATAACTGTGAAAATGCATACTTTCTGTCTCTGTCGCTCTCCCTCTCTCCATGTATTTGTCCATTTAACTTGATGGTCAGCATGTTCTTTAGTCCTGTCTGCTGCTCCTTAAAGCTGCCGCACACCCAACAATCTGGCCGAACCCAAATGAACTGTCACGCAGTGTGCATGATTTTGGCAACTGTTTTCATAAGTGGCCAATCAGTTTGCCACTGTTTTAGTCCCGATTCAGAATTTGAATTGCCAGTCGGCGCAATCTCGCAGATTAGGAGGCAATCAAAATGCACATAAACTTTCACTAACGCTAAAAATAAATTTCCGGGTTTTAAGCAAATGAGACAGAATGCCCACCGCGCCACCCCGAAGCCATTTAAATACAGTATATAAACCATAGAATATTGTGTTTTACATCAATAGCAAACTGAATTCATAATTTCAAATGTGCCTGTGGATGAAAAATCGAAGTTTAGGGCCAAAATATGCGAGCGCTGTACGTACCTCGCTGGGTACATTCAAATGAATAGGTGCCAGCGAGACTCTTAAAATATCCACACACTCGTTTTTATTCTCACCAAACATACTCCCTCTTTTAGCGCCCCGCTTCTTCCTTAACTATTAATCTATCATTTGATGGTTTAATAAATGTGATAAAGTACAATATACTGTACATACAGCATCAAAGCCCATACAGACTTGCTATTCATGGCGTCCATATAGCCAATCACTCGATGTGGAGGGGTGGATCGGAAACAATTTTTTTTGCGATGGTCTGCTCCAATCAGGTTCAACCGCATCGTGGAGTGTGCGCCAGGCCGTATCTTTTCAAGCTATCTCCAAATGTTGTGGACGTTATAGGTTCAGGACTTTTTTTACGTTATTGGCCAGTTATTACGTTATGAGCCTATAACATTTTAAAAAGGGCTAATTTATTACGTTACTGGGGATTATTGCGATGTGGGCCATTATTACATTATGGGCTTCTCTCGTAGAAGCCCAGAATGTAATAACGGCACCCATAATATACTAAAAGCCCATAACCAAATAAATGTGCTCTTTTCAAAATGTAATAGGCCGATATGTAATTTAATATTACCTTATGTGCTCAGTTTTTTTAACCACGCCAATAACGTAATGATTAGCAAATAACAATAAGTTATGACGTTATTGGCCAAAAGTTATCACGTTATAGGTTCAGGACTTTTATTATGTTATGGATGTTATAACGTTATGGGCTGTTATGTTATTGGCTTCTAGATCTTATTGTCAAAGTATACAAGCACATTATTAATACCTTTGTCACTTCTGGTTCCCTGGTCACTACTAGCAGATGAAAAGGGTAATACACAAAGGCGAACTTTTTGTGTTTTAAAGAGGGGAAATATTTAAGGCTTTGGCTCAATACAATGTGCCATGTTTTGTGTTTTAGGTTGAATTTTGTTGTATTTGTCTTCATACATCTTTACAAAGACTGTTAACTTCATAGGGGAGGTTCCACTGTATAGGAAAACCAATCCATCATATATCAAGCACATTGCCAGTAAGAACTAAAGCTGCTATTTTAATAATGTTTGGTAACTTCAAATAATTGACAATAACGTTAACCTACAGATCTAAAACTGCCATTAAAGTCAACAGTAGATCCTGTGTGTCTCTACATTTTGTGAGTGGTGCCAATTTTAGACACGTCTCATAAATACTGACATATTGTTGATAACATGTTTGAAATGGTGCATGTCATATTTCATCACCTCTGACAGAGATTTAATCAGACTCATGTGGTTCCTACAAAGTCACCTCTCTGCTCCTGAGATTATCTCTTCTTTCATCGTTGTTTTCATATACTGTAGCTTGTTGAGTTTGGTGCATTTTGTAATTATGGGTTATATAATATAATATAATATAATATATTATAATATAATATAATATAAATAATTATGTAATTCCCACATAGTAAATGAATGGCCTTCAGGGTGCACTTTGGAGCTGAGAATAAAGGAAACAGAAACGTTTAGAGTTTATTGTAATTCGGGATGTCAATATTGTAAAGTATTCTACTTTGCATTCTAAAACATCACAGAGCTGTGCCACATTCACCTGCAGAGACATTTTCTGATGTGCTGGATCAAGTCTTTCTTCAGGTATTCTGTTTCAGTGTTTAGTGTCAGCACTTCAGACGCTCCAAAAACTGTTTAGGACCCCGCACTCCCACATACACTATATAGAATAGAAAATGAGCTGTGAATGTTGGTGAAATGTTAATAAAAACCGAGCATATGTCCGTAGTGATAACAATTTGTTAACACCTTTAAAACACAAGCAGCTTTTTGTAGTAGTTGTGCTACAGCTGTCACATTAATCTACATGTTCATACTAAACATCCATCCATCCATCCATCCATCCATTTTCTTTATCGCTTATCCTCACCAGGGTCGCGGGATACTGGAGCCTATCCCAGCTATCTTCGGGCGAGAGGCGGGGTACACTGAACCAGTCGCCAGCCAATCGCAGGGCACATATAAGCAAACAACCATTTGCACTCACATTTACACCTGTGGGCAATTTAGAGTCTTCAATCAACCTACCACACATGTTTTTGGGATGTGGGAGGAAACCAGATTGCCCGGAGAAAACCCACCCAGGCACGGGGAGAACATGCAAATTCCACACAGGCGGGGCCTGGATTTGAACCCCGGTCCCCAGAACTGTGAGGCAGATGTGCTAACCAGTCGTCCACCATGCCGGCATCATACCAAACAAAGACAAACAAAAAAATGGCCTCTTTGCCATGTACGTTGTATAATCAGCCATTCTATTGTGAGGATTGAGAATCCCAGAGCCGTGTGAGCAATCATATTGTCACTGTTGGGGAGAAACCTGGGCATATTTTTTTATAAATCAATACTATTGGTCAACCTCCACGTGGGTCTGTAATTTTTACAAATTATTAGCCAGTCTAAAATCTCCTAAAATCCCAGTCTAAATGCTCTCTTCGACAATGCAATGTAAATGGCTCAACAAACATGTTATTAAAATTGATGTTGGAGATGTGAGGATTCTGCCAGTTGCCAGCAATATTGGATTTGCTTTCTATTACAGCAATTGATTAGCCAATAGGATGGCCATTGGATGCTTGAGATAATCCTAAAAGTATTTAGAACAAATACAAACGCTATTAGGCAGCACAGTGGAATAGTCATTAGCATGTCTCGGCTCAAATATTGGCTCAGGCCCAAATGCATGTGGGGTTTGCATGTTCACCCAGGGCTTATGTGGGTTTTCACTGGGTACTCGTGCTTCCTCCCACATTCTAAAAACATGAATGGTAGGTTAAATAAATACACTAAATTGTCCATAGATGTAAAGGTTAGTGTGAATGCTTATTTTTCTTTACAGTATGTGCCCTGCGATTGCCTGGTGACCAGTCAATGTGTACCTCACCTATGGCCTATAGCCAGCTGGTATAGCTGCCAGGTCAACAACTACAAAAACCAGGACAAGGGGTTTAAAAAATGTATGAATGGATTAGTACTATTACTATCGTTAAAAATGTACGTACGTTAGTATCAGAATCTTAGTTGAGTCTCAAGTCCTGCAGGCGTTCCAAAGTCGTTCCCAACTGCTACACACAGCAAGCTTTTTTTTCACTAATGGTCTATCTGCTGGATCTGGTGGGTCATACACCACTTGGTCTCAATGCCAGCAGATTGTAGCTCTCTACAAAGTGAAAATAAATTCCTCCATTTTCACCTTTATTTTGATCTACACTTCCATCCCTTCCCAATATGACAACTGTTAGTTCGGAGTAATCTTGCCAGCCAAGTAACCAAGCAACCAAAAACAATTGATGATGCAATATAGAATTATGATACAAACAACTATTTAGGTTGAATCTCATTGGACTGTGCAGTTGTACCTAATGTTGTGCCAGATTAATTTAATAATCATTTCAATATATTTGTATTTATGATGCAGTAGTGATGATAAATGTTGAGGAGAACAGAGGTTAACAACAGGTGCTGTTTGAAAATGCAAAAAGAAAAGAGGGGTGGAGTTTTGAATAAGAGAGATAAAGAGCAGTTACCATGCAGCCTGAGCTAAGACCCTGGACTATTGAAGCCAGGCATGCAGACGAGAAAGCCAGCTGATAAGCCCCGCTGATAAAAGATGGAAAATAGCAGCAGATTTGAACTTTCCCACCATACTAAGATCCATGGGAGAAGGAGGGGTTGAGTCTACTTACTTATTGAATCCCTTCCTATCTACCTCACACACACACCACTACCACCGCCACTGCTACCCTGTTACCTCCAGACACACGCCAACAAGGCCACCACACACAAAAGGATACAACTTCAAGGTTGATTTTTCCAAATGCACAAAAACAGAGTGCATGCGATTCTGAGGATTAACTTCCAGCTCTCTTAAGAAACAGTAGGAAACTACTATAACATTCCTTGTTCATCACTCACTCAGTCTCTCCCTCTCTCTACTTGGCCTTGAGGAGGATGGTGAGAATTTTCAGATAGTGTGATGAAAAAAGGTTATCCATGTATCCAGCATGGTTGGGGCTCTGCAGTGGAGTCCTTGACAAGGTCTTTGATACTGAGATATCCCATTATTTGGGAGGTATACTGATAAATAGAAACAATACTTTTATGATAATAAATGTAATACTATTATTGGAATAGCTTACCTATGCAAACATACTATCATGTCAAGTTTATCCTTGAACAGCTGATTTACCAATTCAGTAGTATGATTATGAGCGCTTCAATGTCTACTTTAGAGCATATGACCCAACGGTAGTAAGATATCCACTTACTTGTAAAGCACTTGGGGGCCTTAACGTAAGGGTTTATTATTTCCATAAGACACATGAATAAAGATACGGAGATTGTCTACTAATTATAGTCTATTATTACAAGTCTGTGGTCTCTGTCCACTATGCTGACTCAATTATCAGCTGCCAGCAAAAGAGGATTCCAGGTCTGAACACTGATATTCCGATGGCTTTTCTCCATTTGTGACAAGCTTCCAGAGGTTAAAACCTGTTTCTGCAACATTACACAAGTTGAGAATATTATTACACTAAAATAAATTTATAATAATTAACAAAGTATTACTTTAAAAATATATATATCATAATAATGTATGTAACAGTTAATATTTTAGCTTTGGTTCAATAAAAAATATTCATCGAGCTGAAAGTTTTTATTTCATGTAAACCATTTTTGAAAGAACGAACATTTCCAGTGTTAGCCAAAACGTTAGCGCTTGCTAACTTAGCTTAGTTTAGAAACACACGGCAGCGAGTTTTAGTGCTCATACACATGCACTCACTCATACAAGCTTCACACAAGGCACAGGCTTTTATATTGTTATTTAGCAAGGTTTTATTGCATCTTTCTGGTTTATCGAAGAGAAATATATACAGCTCCTCCCATTCCCAATGTAGGCTAGCGTTAGGGCTAGGCGATGATGGAAAAAGTAATGATCACGACTATTTTGATTGATATTGAAATCACGATTAATAAACAAAATTATTGATTGATTTCAAAACTTTGTATTTATTTAACTACTAAAACTCAACTGTAAATATAACTGAATAGAGAAACCAGAAAAATTAACTAGAAACAAGTAAAATAATAATATATTAAAAAATTGAAAAAATAAAAATAAATACAGCCATGGCTACAACCATTGGCATGCCTGGGGTGACTGTATTATCTATTCTATCTATTTGTTAAAAATAATAATAATAATAATCCTTCCCTCAATATTCTGGCATTTAGGAAATGGAAATAATGTTGGTAATCCTAATTGATTTTAAGCAGTTTGAGCTGGGAATGCCGTCATTCCCGAGTTACCAGCATTCGATTTACCAAGTCAGAAAACAAGATGGCGACCTCCGCGAAAGCTATCTCGGTTTTGCCTTGTCCAAATACAATTTCAACTTCTGGGCAAGTATGCGGTCCTTCTGCAACCTTCAAACAGATGAAGAGGAAACACAAAGACGCAGAACGTAACCTTTTTTTTGTGCGTATTTTATTGTTTAGTAGTAAGTAAAACGTTTTTTTTTATCTTATCTGTTTGTGTTCCTCTCTTCGTTTCTTGGTTTCGGGTTAAAATGTTATGTGCCATATTCTGTACTGAAATACGTTTTGTCTCTTGTCTAGAATAATCGGTAGAGAAAGACTGGAACAGATTGGGAGAACATGCTAAGTGCTCACCATGGCCAAACAAAACAGCTTCCCTGAACTCTCTCTGTGCTTCCTTATAATCCTCTATAACTATTACTTTATAGAACATCAATATAGTACTATAATAATATAAGAAAGAAATATTAATATATACACATCCTTATTCTTATATACGCTAATACAACAATAGAAATGATTATATCAATAACAGTGGTATCTTGGATTTTAGTGAAAAGAAAAAAGATCGACTGCAACAAAAAACACCACACACAGTAAAAAAAAAAACCCACCATATATAGTATACCATCCATCATCCATTGTCTTCAGCTTATCCGAGGTCGGGTCGTGGGGGCAGCAGCCTCAGCAGGGAAGACCAGATTTCCCTCTCCCCAGCCACTTCCTCTAGCTCTTCCGAGGGGATCCCGAGGCATTCCCAGGCCAGCCGATAGACGTAGTCTCTCCAGCGTATCCTGGGTCGTCCCCGGGGTCTCCTCCCGTTGGGACGTGCCCGGAACACCTCACTGGGGAGGCGTCCAGGAGGCATCCTAAACAGATGCCCGAGCCACCTCATCTGGCTCCTCTCAATGCGGAGGAGCAGCGGCTCTATTCTGAGCCCCTCCTGGATGACCAAGCTTCTCACCTTATCTCTGAGGGAGAAGCCTGCGGAGAAACTCATTTTGGCCGCTTGTATCTGGGATCTTGTTCTTTCAGTATTGGTCAGCTATCGTCACGAGCTGTGGGTCGTGACCATAGGTGAGGGTAGGAACGTAGATCGACCGGTAAATTGAGAGCTTCGCCTTTCGGCTTAGCTCCTTCTTCACCACAACAGACCGATACAAAGTCCGCATCACAGCAGACGCTGCACTGATCCGCCTGTCGATCTCCCGTTCCATTCTTCCCTCACTCGTGAACAAGACCCCAAGATATTTGAACTCCTCCACTTGGGGAAGGATCTCATTGCCGACCTGGAGAGGGCACTCCACCCTTTTCTGACTAAGGACCATGGTCTCAGATTTAGAGGTGCTGATTCTCATCCCAGCCGCTTCACACTCGGCTGCGAACCGCTCCAGTGAGAGTTGGAGATCACGGCCTGATGAAGCCAACAGAACCACATCATCTGCGGTGACAAAGGGCAGCCTTGCCGAGTCCAACCCTCACTGGAAATGAGTCCGACTGACTGCCGGCAATGCGTACCAAACTCTGACACCGGTCGTACAGAGACCGAACAGCCCGTAGCAGGGGGTTCGGTACCCCATACTCCCGAAGCACCCCCAACAGGACTCCACGAGGGACACGGTCGAACCCCTTCTCCAAGTCCACAAAACATATGTAGACTGTTTGGCAAACTCCCATGCACTCTCGAGGACCCTGCCGAGGGTGTAGAGCTGGTCCACTGTTCCACGGCCAGGACGAAAACCACACTGCTCCTCCTGAATCTGAAATTCGACTTCCCGACGGACCCTCCTCTCCAGCCCCTCTGAATAGACCTTACCAGGGAGGCTGAGGAGTGTGATCCCCCTGTAGTTGGAACACACCCTCCGGTCCCCCTTCTTAAAAAGGTGGACCACCACCACAGTCTGCCAATCCAGAGGCACTGTCCCCGATGTCCACGCGATGTTGCAGAGGCGTGTCAACCAGGACAGCCCTTCAACATCCAGAGCCTTAAGGAACTCCGGGCAAATCTCATCCACCCCCTCTAAGGACTCCAAAAAGGTTGGGTACTCTGAACTGCTGTTTGGTGCATAGGCACAAATAACAGTCAGGACCTCTCCCCCCACCCGAAGGCGGAGGGAGGCTCCCCTCTTGTCCACCGGGGTGAACCCCAACGTACAGGCGCTGAGCCAAGGGCCAATAAGTATACCCACACCTGCTTATCGCCTCTCACCGCGGACAACTCCAGAGTGGAAAATAGTCCAACCCCTCTCAAGAGGACTGGTATCAGAGCCCAAGCCGTGTGTGGAGGCGAGCCCGATATCTAGTCTGAACTTCTCAACCTCACACACCAGCTCGGGCTCCTTCCCTGCCAGAAAGGTGACATTCCACGTCACTAGAGTCAGCTTCTGTAGCCGGGGATCGGATCGCTAAGGTCCCCGCCTTCGGCCACCACCCAGCTCACACTGCACCCAACCCCAATGGCCCCTCCCACAGGTGGTGAGCCCATGGGAAGGGGGACCCACGTTACCCTTTTGGGCTTTGCCCTGCCGGGCCCCATGGGTGCAGGCCCGGCCACCAGGCGCTCGCCTTTGAGCCCCACCTCCAGGCCTAGATCCAGAGGGGGGCCCCGGTGACCCGCGTCCGGGCAAGGGAAACCTAGATCCATATATTTTGTTCGTCATAGGGGCCAAAAAGCCGTGCTTTGTCTCGTCCCTCACCCAGGACCTGTTTGCCATGGGTGACCCTACCAGGGGCATGAAGCCCCAGACAACTTAGCTCCCAGGATCATTGGGACACACAAACCCCTCCACCACGATAAGGTGACGGCTCAAGGAGAGGATATATAATATACATATAAATGTATTTATTGTCCCATATAATAATGATAATAATAAAATAATTTATATTGATACTATCCATCCATCCATCCATCCATTTTCTGAGCCGCTTCTCTTCACTTGGGTCACGGGCGTGCTGGAGCCGATCCCAGCTGTCATCGGGCAGGAGGTGGGGTACACCCTGAACTGGTTGCCAGCCAATCGCAGGGCACATACAAACAAACAACCATTCACACTCACAGTCACACCTACGGGCAATTTAGAGTCTCCAATTAATGCATGTTTTTGGGATGTGGGAGGAAACCGGAGTGCCCGGAGAAAACCCACGGAGGTACGGGGAGAACATGCAAATTCCACACAAGCGGGGCCGGGTATTGAACCCGGTCCTCAGAACTGTGAGGCTGACGCTCTAACCAGTCGTCCACCGTGCCGCCTATATGGATACTACTACATCATATTGTATTTGTTTTTACACTGGTTGATGTTTCAGCTCCACACTCATCTGTTCCTAAGTCTCACTCCATTATTTGATATGCAGAATTTTTGTTTTGTGGTTCTGCATTTTTTATCCTAAAATTTTTCTTTTCTCTTAATTTCTCCTCCCTGTTTTTTTTAAACATTTTCAGGATGAAGTGCAAGTGGAGGCACCTACGAGATCTGCAGAACACCCAGATTGATGTAGTGGTGATGATCATGATGGCGACTTGTTTTCTACACATGTGCATGGGTGCTTCAGAGATCTGTCAGCAACACCCAAATGGATGCCCAAGACAGGCAGATGAAAATATAAGGACACACTATTGATGTCACAAGGCCATGCTGTGAAATGATCCTCCTCTTTCTTAAAATGTTAATACTGTAAATAGGTATCAATAAAGCACTGCTGTCATTACTTGTGTTTAAGCGGTAAGTGTTTTACTTATTTTTTTTATTTACTGCAACGAATCCCAGTAGAAATGTAATACAGTTTAATAAAATATTCAAAAAATGCAACAAAGATAAAAATTGGACAAAACAAATTTTCACCCGGTAGTAAGGTAGTGAACATTGTGCAAAATTGAACATTGTGCAAAAGTGTAAACATAAAATGCAAACTATAGGAAATGTTTTAATCAATTTAACTTTTGCAGTTGATCTATCAGTCGACCCATCAGGGCCTCAAACCATTGCTGGGATGACTTGAGTTGAGCCAGCAACTCTTTGTGGCGCCTCTGACAGGTCTCCTTAGACTCACGGAGGAATTAGAGGGCGTCATCTTGTTCCCGGTGACACTTATGAGGTCGTATGGGTGTTGCTGCCGTGTGGCTGGGTAGCACCTGATGGTCCAAGCTTCTCTGGTTTCATACTGCCACCCTCGCTGATGTGCCAACCACAGGAAAGACAACATCATGATACTGTCAGGTCAATAAGGAGCAGTGTCCGGTCCCTATTAAAGCCTTTATTTGCAAGCATGGCAGGAGATGGCGAAGAGATGCAGGGAGCATTCTCCTCCAAGCTCTGTACAAGACATGAATAATTGGCTATCAAACATTGTTTTATAGACATCACTTTTCTTACTTTTATAATTTTTTTACTAACCTGCTGTGCTGTGTTTGTCCTCAGCCATAACAGCTTTGCCACACTGGTGCATGCAGGCGTGCTGATGTAGTTTGTAGCTGCATCGTGTGTTCTCTAGAACAAAGGGGCCGGAAAAAAGTATCCTCCTGTGTGGAGCCAAATACAGGCCAGCACTGTTGTCCACATAGACTGGAGGGGGAAAACGTTTACATTACAACTATTTCCCACAGTACGTTTTGCTATCACAAATATTTTGGAATAAAAATCGAATAATAAATTCTGTTATATCCAGATTAGAGATATGCCATGGTTGTTGAAAAACGATTAATCTTTTAAAACAAAATTCTGAATGTGCATCCCTAGGCCAGAAGTCATTCACTGCTACACAGTACTTTACCTTTAAACATTCTCCACATAAACAGGTCGCGAAAACATAAATAAAAATGAGATGCCGAATCCGGGCTAATGTTATCCATTGTTAGCACGGGTTGCACTGTAGCTTGCATATACCACATGAAAAAGGTATTTCGCACTCCAGCAATAATACCATATATGTACACATCGACCAATACTATGTATACGGCCAATATATTGGGACAAAAACTATTCAGAAGGGATAAGAAACAGATTATTACAGGAGCGTGCACTTACTGTTGACACTCGGGGCAGCCATCTTTGAAAGCCAACTCGGGGTAGTGAGATATCTCTGACTTTCCGACTGGGAAACCCAACCTCAGATGGCATTCCATTTGAAAGTTCGGGCTAGGAACTCCGAAATTCCGACTTCCAAGTTCAAATGGAACGCAGCATAACTGCCGTGTGCTAAATGAAAAATTAAGCGATTTAAGAGGAATTACAAACCTTTTTCTTTGAAATACAACGTGCTAACGCGCCAAGCACAGATCGATCGAGTTGGATCGTAGGAATATAAATCGACACATCGATATAATGAAAGAATCGTTACACCACTAATAAATATAAATGAGAAAGTTCACTTGAAAACAGCAAACTAATGTTTTTCAAGAATATGAATTCAAAACAAATTTAACGGGGGACAGCTTTGTTATACTTTTTTCAGTGTACTTCAGCCTATGTGTTCAGGCTGACAGACACACATTCAAACTGTTATGTACAGGTGAAGTAAAGTGCCTGAAAATAACGAAGTTTGGTTATCCCAAAACATTTTATCTCTCAACATCTTTTATTCAGTTATTTATCACTCTCCATGGTTGTTCAACAAAGTTACAAAGTTCTCCTCTAAACTACTGCGGCCTTCATGATTACTCTTTATCTGAATGTCAACCCTGAAATCTCATGTCAACTGCAAAGCTATACAGATGGATCAAACACACAGACATACAAAGACACACACACACACACACACACACACACACACACACACGTTTCTGCTGCTTCAGAGACTAAACAACTCAGAGGGAGGAAGGAACTAAAGCTCCAACAAAGAGAGACAAAAACATCCATGAAAAGAGTATTAAGATCTTCCATGAGCATGGTTTCACTTTGTGTGGTAGGAATGATGGGATTTCTATACTATATAAGTGAAGTAAATTTTGACTTTACCAGGGCTTTCTTCTTTAAAATTCACTGTTAATTTAGTCACACTTACTAAGAGGACCCCGAACATACAAACATTTCTTTTTTACTTTCCTTGGACGTCACATTGGTCACAAACTGCTGCCAAATGCCAACTTGTGGTATTCCCAAATGGTGGTCAGTGTTATATGTTTGTTAAATCTGAAGAAACATATATGAACATATGCATTTTATCTCAGATCCACTGTAATGGTGTATGAAGTAAAATTGAAAAGGAAAAAAAATCAAAGAGGTCATCGGTAGTTTCCATCTTCATACATTTTTTGAATATAACTTAATATATAACTAATAATAAGATTTCACTCCTACTTAATTTACATTGTAAACGTGTAAGCTAAATTCAAAAGTTTCTTTCCAAATTCCATTTGGTGGGGCAAAGCTCGAACTAACTGACAAGCAACTAGCTTCATTTGGATCATTTAGCTGTGATTAGAAGGACTGAATTGTGAGCGATATCGGTTCATCTCTTCATTGGAAAGAAAGCAATTATAAAGATATCCAAATATGTTAAGACAGTCAAGAGCTAGCACCTAATTACCTGCTTTTATTATTCAATAATTACATTGTAAAGATCGTCTACTTTAATTTGCCTATTGGTTAATGGCCGTGCTGCACTATAAATGAGTTCCAGCACTGAACAGCTACTGTTTGTGAGTGGCCCCCTGCAAATATGAAATGATTCTATGAAGTGATTTAGCTAAAGACGGGGAACAAAAAAAAGAACTAAGGGAAAGACAGATTAAAAGATAGAGGGACAGAGTCCCTAAATGAAGCATAAAGAAAAGAGAAAGTAAGAGGAAAAGGTAAAAAGGGAGATAGACAGAGAGGGAGAGGGCGAGGGCTAGAGAGAGTGAGAGAGAGAGAGAGAGAGAGAGAGAGAGAAAGAGAGAGAGAGAGAGAGAGAGAGAGAGAGAGAGAGAGAGAGGGCGATGGGCTGGGGGGCCAACACTCACAACTTGGCTTTGCATCTGTTATCTCCGCCTCCTGTCACAAGGCTTAAAATAAAAATAAAAATAAGTGAGATGGTGGCAGCAGTGTTGGGGCGATAGCCCTGTGGAGCATGAAGAGGGGATGTAAAGGAGATAGCTGGTTAAATATAACCTATTGCATGGCTGGCAGCAGCAAAGAAAGAAGGCATTTTCAAGAGGCAGGGCATCAGTGGAGCCCTCGTTGCCCTGATAACATCCACGTTAAGTGTGTGTGTGTGTGTGTGTGTGTGTGTATGTGTGTGTGTGTGTGTGTATGGAAGCAAAAGACATCCATAATTACTCTGCAGATCAAAAATACACACATAATGCACAACTATGCAAGCTAAGTCATGAAGGATTACTTTAACACATGGAAAAATAAAACACACAACGAGGGAGCAGAGCCAAGAAAGGATGCGCTCACTTACATCTACGTATCTCTCTGCCTTGCCAAAGGAAGTATCAGCAGCCCCCTCTCTCTCACCCCCTTGACAACGCCAAAAGTCACAACAGGATTTTTCATGGGAAAAATGTGCTTTCCTCAGATGATGGTTAGATAGGGGAGAGTACAGCCAAATGTCAAACATGATAAATGGAAGGGTGCAGAGACAAGATCACTCACACAGCACAGGCAGGCAGACACACAGGGAAATACTCCCCTTCTTCATGTGTGCGCATATGAAACACAATAGGTTACAACTGTTTCTTAAATTTTAAAAGTCACTCAGATGACATGATTTTCTTGGCGGTTCATGTACAAAAAAATTCATTTTGAGATGTTATAGGAAAGCAATAACAATTGAGTAGGTTCTGTAGTTAATTTGAACTAATATGAGCAAATTAGATTTTTAAGAAACTATTGTTTGAAACACACAGTTCTGGGGACCGGGGTTCAAATCTCGGCCCTGCCTGTGTGGAGTTTGCATGTTCTCCCCGTGCCTGGGTGGGTTTTCTCCGGGCACTCCGGTTTCCTCCCACATCCCAAAAACATGCGCGGTAGGTTGATTGGGGACTCTAAATTGCCCATAGGTGTGATTGTGAGTGCAAATGGTTGTTTGTTTTGTATGCCCTGCGATTGGCTGGCGACCGGTTCAGGGTGTATCCTGCCTCCCCCCCGAAGATAGCTGGGATAGGCTCGAGCACGCCAGTGACCCTAGTGAGGAGAAGCGGCTCAGAAAATGGATGGATGGTGTTGGCTGCATCCAATACTCCACAGCCTTGCTCCATGTGCAGAGCGTAGCATGCAACAGAGACACTTCAGGAAGAATTAACTGTTTATTATGAATTTTTTTTTCCTATTGGTTATTGTTTTTTGGGAAAATATATAGTCCTAAAAAAATTATCGTGACAGGCCTACACGAATGAGCATTTCAATAATGCCTAAATACTCCAGCATTTAAAAAAAGAAGCTTAAACCATTGAAGGTGGAGTTTGACGTTTGAAAGGGTCCAACTCTGACCTTGCATTGTGGGTTTTTGTGTCACTTACGCCACCCCTGAATTTGAACATATTCCTCCTCTTTAAGAATGGCTCTCTCTTGACTAGATTAACCCATGGCAACCTCAGTATCTGACCATCTGCTGACATCTGTGATAGCATCAAGTCTTGGGTCTTTGTTGGGTCTTGTGTCTTTTGAGGCCGTGTAGCCTGGCCTTGCTGTGTATACGTGTGTGTGTGTGTAGGTGTGTGTGTGTGTGTGTGTGCGCGCGAGGATGACTAAAGAGATTATTTTAATATCGCACTGGTGTGGATTGCTGATAGTGTTTTAAGGCAAGGCCCAGTAGAACGAGTGGTGGTAGTACCTATCTGTAATTAGTAACCATTCGCTATCACTGATAAGATAAACTATGCCTGACCTTTTCCCATTCCTCACCATGGTAACCTGAAACACCCCCACCAATGCACACATGCACTCCCTTTGTATTATTTTTTGTGATTAACCTGCAAATAATGCAGTAGATGTGAGAAGTCGATAAGATGAGTAATAATTGTCCTCCAAAGGGTTCTTTAGAGTTCTGTGTGTGCTGTGCATGTGTCTATGTGCATGCATGTGCAAAGGAGAGGGCAGAAAGTGTCAAACAGTCATTGTGAGGCTGGCCAGACATGGCTTTTTGAAGTGAATAATGGAAATTAAGGAGAAATACAACAGCTTTTCCAACCATGGCAGTGCTATACATCGATGTATAATGAATGCAAGATTCCAGGGTTAGCTCCATTTGACTTGAAACACCTTATGGTTTTAGAGTGGCGAGAGGAAGCCCAATTTTGTGATTAAAGGAACTTGAAATGAGATACCAGGTGAAATCTGCGATGAATGTCAGTGACTAAGTGGCCTTTCCTGGAAAATTGCAGTCTTTAAAGAGATTGTGTGAGATATATTAGTGTAAAATATGATTAAACAACACAAATCGGGAGCATAATATACTAAGTGCAAGTTAATAAAGTCAGTCCATATATAGTATATACAGTATGCATATATATATATATATATATATATATATATATATATATATATATATATGGAGTTTGCATGTTCTCCCCGTGCCTGCGTGAGTTTTCTCCGGGCACTCCGGTTTCCTCCCACATCCCAAAAACATGCATTAATTGGAGACTTTAAATTGCCCGTAGGTGTGACTGTGAGTGCAAATGGTTGTTTGTTTGTTTGTATGTGCCCTGCGATTGGCTGGCAACCAGTTCAGGGTGTACCCTGCCTCCTGCCCGATGATAGCTGGGATAGGCTTCGGCACGCCCGCGACGTTAGTGAGGAGAAGCGGCTCAGAAAATGGATGGATATAGATATATATATATATATATAGAGAGAGAGAGAGAGAGAGAGAGAGAGAGAGAGAGAGCCACACCCATGTCTATATAAGACCTTACAGTTCACAGTACATGTCAGAGCAAATGAGAATCATGAGGTCAAAGGAACTGCCTGAAGAGCTCAGAGACAGAATTGTGGCAAGGCACAGATCTGGCCAAGGTTACAAAAAAAATGTAAGGTTCCTAAGAGCACAGTGGCCTCCATAATCCTTAAATGGAAGACGTTTGGGATGATCAGAACCCTTCCTAGAGCTGGCCGTGCGGCCAAACTGAGCCATCGGGAGAGAAGAGCCTTGGTGAGAGAGGTAAAGAAGAACCCAAAGATCACTGTGGCTGAGCTCCAGAGATGCAGTCGTGAGATGGGAGAAAGTTCTAGAACGTCAACCATCACTGCAGCCCTCCACCAGTCGGGGCTTTATGGCAGAGTGGCCCGACTGAAGCCTCTCTCCAGTGCAAGACACATGAAAGCCTGCAAAGAGTTTGCTAAAAAAAACACCTGAAGGACTCCAAGATGGTGAGAAATAAGATTCTCTGGTCTGATGAGACCAAGATAGAAATTGTTGGCCTCAATTCTAAGTGGCATAAGTGGAGAAAACCAGGCACTGCTCATCACCTGTCCAATACAGTGAAGCATGGTGGTGGAAGCATCATGCTCTGGGGGTGTTTTCAGCTGCAGGGACAGGGAGACTGGTTGCAATCGAAGAAAAGATGAATGCGGCCAAGTACAGGATATCCTGGACGAAAACCTTCTCCAGAGTGCTCAGAAACTCAGATTGGGCCGAAGGTTCACCTTCAAAAAAGACACTGACCCTAAGCACACAGCTAAAATCCCGAAGAAGCTGCTTCAGAACAACTCCGTGACTGTTTTTGAATGGCTCAGCCAGAGCCCTGACTTAAACCCAATTGAGCATCTCTGGAAAAACCTGAAAATGGCTGCCCACCAGTGTTCACCATCCAACCTGACAAAACTGGAGAGGATCTGCAAGGAGGAATGGCAGATGATCCCCAAATCCAGGTGTGAAAAACTTCACATCTTCACAAAAACATAATTCCCAAAAAGACTCATGGCTGTATTAGCTCAAAAGGGTGCTTCTAAATACTGAGCAAAGGGTCTGAATACTTATGGCTGTGTGAAATTTCAGCTTTTCTTTTTTGAATCAGTTTTTTCAATATGGGGTGCTGTGTGTACATTAATGTGGGAAAAATTAACTTAAATAATTTTAGAAAATGGCTGCAATATAAAAAAAGAGTGAACATTTTAAGGGGGTCTGAATACTTTCCGTACCCACTGTATATATACATACACACAGTTTACAAACACACACACACGTATATACTACATATATACACATAGATATATACAGTATACATAGATATATATATATATATATATATATATATATATATATATATATATATATATATATACACGCATTTGTACATATAGTATATACATTTACATACATTTATACATATATACATACACATACATACAAACATACACACACATATATAAATACATATAAATATATACATATATCTACATATTAGGGATATCCCGATCAAACTCTTTCACTTCCGATCCGATAACGATATTGCAGCCTGGAATTTTGTCTGATACTGATATCGGTCCGATCCAATATCAGCAATAATCATACATACTTAACTTATTTTGTATTATTGAATGTTAAGAAAAGTCTTGATGAAGTGATACATTATTGTTCTCAAACAGAGAACAATAATCAGCAACAGTAGGTAAGGCATGTGGGGAGATGTTCTCTAAAGCTACAGAACTTGTATGAAGAAAAATGTAATTACCTTAAGGCCAAGACTTTAGGGAAAAACTTGTCTTTTTGAATAAATAAATATCTAAGATAAAAAAACATACACAAAATAAAAAAACGTAGAAGTCTGCAGATGACTATATACGTGATTTATTATTCTCACATTTGTAGCTGAACTGTGTAAGGATTCAGGCTCATGTCCTTATTGGATTTTCCTCCTGATAAATCACATCTATAGTCATCTGCAAGCTTCTGTTGCACAATCTGTCGAGATATGTCATCTCAATAAAATAGAATAAATATCATTACAGTTGGGCATCGAGAATTGAGAACCAATTAGAACCGGGACTAACATTCCGGTTCTCCCGGAATCATTCCAATTTAAAAATTTCGGTTCCCAGTTTCGAGGCCTACAGTCCGCCGACCTGGAAGAAGAACGTGGCGAAAACCAACGAAGAAGCAGCGAAAACCAACGAAGACGAACGCGCACAAAACCGTGCTTCTGCCCAACGGCGGCGGCGAACAAAAGTGATAACTATGTTAAAATAAATGACTAGTCACCTCAGTGCACCACTTGGATTAAGATTATATTGTGCAAAGAAGGGTTTTGCGATGTGTAGAGGTCTGACGTGCTCCCTCCCGCTCTGAGCCTCAGCCCATACCGCGCGGAACTTCAGTGAAGTCAATTGGGTGAGTCCAACAATAAAATACGTCAATGCCAACATTGAGGCAGCTAACAAGTTAAACAGTGGGTTGCACTCTTTCACTGATGGTTTTCAGCATTCATTTTACTGGATTTCCTGGAAAGAAAGTAGAATCAGTCGCATTACAAGCTTAACAATGAGCTTGAACTTCACACAAGGTCAAACTAGCAACTTTACGTTGCAATGAATTGGGACAAAATTCACAAAAACGTCTCACAGTATCACAAACGCTAACCTTGTGTCTCATCGGTGGGTAGGTAAAGGAATCAACGTTTTACAGAGCATTTGGTTCACTATACAGCGCCTGAAATAAGTATTTAAATACATACATATATATCTATATATATATCTATATATATATATATATATATATATATATATATATACATGTATATACATATATATATATATATATATATACATGTATATATATATATATATATATATATATATACACATGTATATACATATATACATGTATATATATATATATATATATATATATATATATATGTATAGTGAACCAAATGCTCTGTAAAACGTTGAGTCCTTTACCTACCCACCGATGAGACACAAGGTTAGCGTTTGTGATACTGTGAGACGTTTTTGTGAATGTGTGTGTGTGCATGTATTTATGTGTATATAGTGGCTCGCGTCATAAAGTTGATAGTAATATGTGCATACTTTGGAGAATGAACTGGACCAAGCAGATGTGTAAGTTGTATTATGTATCCAGACCATGTCGGTTGACCCTACATACAAAAAAAGTCCAAATTTATCATAAAATGTTAATACATCTGTAATGAATGTATACATTTTTTTTTTTTTTTTTTTTTAACATTTCAACGACACTCCCATCCAAAGTTAATTTAATTCTAAAATGATATAGACATACCTTATATGCATTCACATTTCCTACAACAGATCCGGCTTATAAGCATAGTCCACAAAGGTTTCACAAGGTTGAGTTTGGGGCTTTGGTAAGGCCATTCCAGATGCTCATTGTTCTGTTACAAAATCCAATTTTCTAGTTAACTTGAAGCATTTGGATATCGTCCTCCTTCTTCATTATTCCATCACTTTGTAGAGTCATCGTGACCAACTAGCTCAATATATGTCTGGTCTGACCATAAAACTTTTGGCCTACGATATATGTATTTTTTCTCTTAATATTAATTGAGTGATAACAGTATGGTCTTTCCCACTCCTCGGTAACATCATGCACGGTATCAGTGTGTATGCAAAGCCTGACCAGTTGACTAAAAGGTCAGTGTAGGTAGGTATGCTCTATAAGAGAGCAAATCTGAGGCCTCCCAGCTGTTATCGGTGAGATCCCTCAAATGAATGAAATCAAGATGAAGGCGATACTTTCCTATGACTGTGGTTTCTATCTTAACAGGTGGATCTAGCCTCCATGTTTCGCAGTAGCTGCTGTGTTCCTTTCTTTGTACACACGGCAGCGGAAAAGGTACTGGTGCCCCACTAAAAAAGAAAGAAAAACCCACAATGGTCACTGAAATAACTTGAAACTGATGAAACTGTAATGTTCTCAAATGGATATTAACAAGGCACCAAGGTTCTGGGAGACTGTCCTTTGAACAGATGAGACAAAACTGGACATTGTTGACAATGCAGATAATGCAGCCCTATGGTGGGCATCAGGAAGGGCATCCGGCTTAAAACTTTATGAGGGTTCATCTAAAGAATTCCATACGGAATCGGTCGTGGCCCGGGTTAACAACGTCCGCCCCCGGCACCGTTAACCTGCAGGGCGCCGGTGGAAATTCAGCTACTGTGGGTCGAAGACGAAGGAGAGGTGGAAAGCGTGTTCTTCGGCAGAAAGAGAAGAGGAAAGCACAAAGCCTACAATTGAATGTGGGGAATTTGAATGTTGGGACTATGACAGGACAATCTCAGGAGTTGGTTGACATGATGATTAGGAGAAAGGGTGATATATTGTGTGTCCAGGAGACCAGGTGGAAAGGCAGTAAGGCTAGAAGTTTAGCGGCAGGGTTTAAATTATTTTACCATGGTGTAGATGGGAAGAGAAATGGAGTCAGGGTTATTTTAAAAGAAGAGTTGGCTAAGAATGTCTTGGAGGTGAAAAGAGTATCAGATCGAGTGATGAGGCTGAAACTTGAAATTGAGGGTGTTATGTATAATGTGATTAGTGAGTATGCCCCACAGGTAGGATGTGACCTAGAGGTGAAAGAGAAATTCTGGAAGGAGCTAGACGAAGTAGTTCCGAGCATGGACATGTTGGTGAAGGAAACAGGGGTGATGAAGAAGTGATGGGTAATTTCAGCATTCAGGAAAGGAACTTGGAGGGACAGATGGTGGTAGATTTTGGAAAAAGGATGGAAATGGCTGTAGTGAACACTTTTTTCGGAGGTAGAAGCACGCAGGTGGATTACATTTTGTGCGGACGATGTAATCTGAAGGAGGTTGGTGTGTAAAATGATTCTGGTGGTGGTGAGGAAGATTAGGAAGACAAAGGCAGAGCACAGAACCATGTGGTGGAAAATGAGACAGGAAGAGTGTTGTGCGGCTTTTCGGGAAGAGGTGACACAGGCTCCCGGTGGACAGGATGAACTTCCAGAAGGCTGGACCACTACAGCCAAGGTGATCAGAGAGGCAGGCAGGAGAGTACTTGGTATATCTTCTGGCAGGAAAGGAGAGAAGGAGACTTGTTGGTGGAACATCACAGTAGAGAAAATCATACAAGGAAAGAGGTTAGCTAAGAAGAAGTGGGACACTGAGAGCACCGAGGAGAGGAGACAGGACTACACGGAGATGCGACGTAGGGTGAAGGTAGAGGTGGCAAAGGCCAAACAGGAGTCATATGATGATATGTATGCCAGGTTGAACACTAAAGAAGGAGGAAAGGATCTCTCCAGGTTGGCCAGACAGAGGGATAGAGATGGGAAGGATGTGCAGCAGGTTAGGGTGATTAAGGATAGAGATGGAAATGTGTTGACTGGTGCCAGTAGTGTGCTGGACAGATGGAAAGAATACTTTTGATGAGTTGATGAATGATGAAAATGAGAGAGAAGGAAGAGTAGACGGGGCAAGTGTGGTGGAACAGGAAGTGGCAATGATTAGTAAGGGGGAAGTTAGAAAGGCATTAAAGAGGATGAAAAATGGAAAGGCTGTTGGTCCTGATGAAATTCCTGCGGAGGTATGGAAGGATCTAGGAGAGGTGGCTGGGGAGTTTTTGACCAACTTGTTCAACAGAATTCTAGCGGGTGAGAAGATGCCTGAGGAATGGACGAAAAGTGTACTGGTGTCCATTTTTAAGAACAAGCGTGATGTGCAGACCTGTGGGAACTATAGAGGAATTAAGTTAATGAGCCACACAATGAAGTTATGAGAAAGAGTAGTGGAGGCTTGACTCAAGACAGAAGTGAATATTTGCGAGCAATAGTATGGTTTCATGCCTAGAAAGAGTAACACAGATGCATTATTTGCCTTGAGGATGTTGATGGAAAAGTACAGAGAAGGTCAGAAGGAGCTACATTGTGTCTTTGTAGATCTAGAGAAAGCCTATGACAGAGTACCCAGAGAGGAACTGTGGTACCGCATGCGGAAGTCTGGAGTGGCAGAGAAGTATGTTAGAATATACAGGACATGTACGAGGACAGCAGAACAGTGGTGAGGTGTGCTGTAGGTGTGACTGAGGAATTTAAGGTGGAGGTGGGACTACATCGGGGCTCAGCCCTGAGCCCCTTCCTATTTGCAGTGGTGATGGATAGGCTGACAGATGAGGTTAGACTGGAATCCCCATGGAAAATGATGTTTGCAGATGACATTGTGATCTCCAGCGAAAGCAGGGAGCAGGTGGAGGAACAGTTAGAAAGATGGAGGCATGCACTGGAAAGCAGAGGAATGAAGATTCGCCGAAATAAGACTGAATATATGTGCATGAATGAGAGGGGTGGTGGGGGGAAAGTGAGGCTACAGGGAGTAGAGATAGCAAGGGTGGAGGACTTTAAATACTTGGGGTCAACCGTCCAGAGCAATGGTGAGTGTGGTCAGGAAGGTACTGTAAATAATAATTTTTTAAAAAAACATGTCGGCGGTGTGGGACAGACAACACTTCTGAGACAGACAACACGTGATGCCGGACTACAAGACAAATTTGGTCTTGTCAGACTACTGCAATACCACCGCATCCCGTTTCTCACGATCATTGGGCTTTATCTTGTCAACTCAAATGGGGACCGGATACACTCATTACCATGGCGACAACAACAAGAGTGGATCGCGCTGACTGTATTATAAGGACAAAAGGGGGGAAAACGTGTGTTGGTGGTCACCGGTGCTCATGACAGGAGAGTAGGTTCGTTTAAGGCTTGCTTGAGGTATTTCAAGTACTTTTAATACGATACAGCTCGCAAGCAGGCAACAAAAACTTTATGTAGACTAGCAAGCTAGTGCTAGCACTAACGGTTGTACGTAGACATGCCGCCGTTCTGTCGAATCATGCTCTAAAGTTTTGGTGTGGGTGAAGTAATTTAATTACAATAAAGTAATTTAATTACAGTAAGTTATCACCCATTATTTCTGTCGTGTTATAATGTTGGTTTGACCTAAGTGATTAGAACGCACGATCTGACTCGAACAGCGATTTCCAACCTTTATGGAGCCAAGGAACATATTTTACAATTGAAAAATCTCACGGCACACCAATAAACAAAAATGTCACAAAAAGTGGATACATTAATGACTGTATTTACTTCCTGCCATCTAATAGAACACCATTAATTTGTTCTGTCTGTCACTAGAATAGATGAACAAAGATACATTATTTATTGTAAATGTAATTTTTTGAGCAATTAAGTACATAAGTATATACAGTAAATGAACAGGTCATTTAAATAGACACATTACTCCATCTTGTGATCGGATTGGTGATCGGTTATCGTTTTTTTAAACTCGCTGATCGGTCCCAAAAATCCTGATTGTGTAAAGCCTAATGTTTAAAAAAATGAAGAATACAAAAAAAGAACACTATCAAACATGGAGGAGGGTCAGTTATGTTCTGGGGCTGCCCTGCTTCTTGCAGCACATGGTGTCTTGAATCTGTACAGGGAACAACGATATCTCAAGATGATCCATCCATTTTCTGAGCCGCTTCTCCTCACTAGGGTCGCGGGCGTGCTGGAGCCTATCCCAGCTGTCATCGGGCAGGAGGCGGGGTACACCCTGAACTGGTTGCCAGCCAATCACAGGGCACATATACACAAACAACCATTCGCACTCACATTCACACCTACAGGCAATTTAGAGTCGTCAATTAACCTAACATGCATGTTTTTGGGATGTGGGAGGAAACCGGAGTGCCCGGAGAAAACCCACGCAGGCACGGGGAGAACATGCAAACTCCACAACTCCACACAGGCGGGGCCGGGATTTGAACTTTCAGAACTTTGAGGCAGACGCTCTAACCAGTCGGCCACTGGTAAAAAACTGCACCCTTTGGGTTGGAAGGGTCTGAGGAATGTGCTAGGTGGGCCGGATTTAAGCCAAATCAGATCAGTGTCAGTGAGATATTTTCGAGATAATAAGCATTCTGGGATATTTCTGGAAAATCCCTGCCCTTTACAGAGAAGCTGATAATGGATGTGATACAATGCTGAGTGATGTAGACTAAGGCAAGATCAGATTCACACAACCAATATACACCCACCAGACACACACGCAGGCACACAAGCGCACACGCACGCACACACACGACATGTTTATATACAGTTTATGATAGGCACACTGCTTCAGAGCACAGCATCTGTGGTGGAGACACACACACTGTCTCCATGAATGCTTGAGTAAGCGAATTGGCTTCAGCAAATGCTGAGGAGGCAATATGTTTGCAGAAAAGAGGGATAATCTTTTATCTTTCCCCCTCCCAAATGATTTCTTAAAGTCTATATCACTTCTCTGGCAGTTGACGTTCCACTTTTTCTGCTTTAATTATTTATTTATCTATTTCTGCTTTGTGTGGGTTCAGCTAAAATACTTCTAAAGCGCTTAATGGCCCTATCGGTGCCACAGATCTGCTGCCACATGCTGCCTTTTCCTCGCTTCCCCCATTTTTGGAGATACTCTGTGGCCCCGACCCAAATGAACTGACACTATCAAACCGTCTTGACAAGAATGACACGGCCAATTATTGACAAATTGTTCCTTCATAGAATGACAGTCACTCAAGTCAGTCAAGACAAGGAATGGAGGGAGAAAAGGGGGAGAGTGACTATTGGCACAATGAGTGCCACCCCCCACAACACACACACAGACACTACCCTCACAGGCCCGAGGAGACAGACATCTATCAGATTCTATTAAGAGCTTGACAAACGCCTACAAAGCTGCCCGCACCCCACCACGCATTAACTGCTATTATATGCTCAGGAACTCATTTTCTCTTTTTTAGAAAAAAAATTCTGATTTTGTGCAATAAAGAACTATATCACTTTTGTGTCTGTGCATGTGTGCGTGCGTGTGTGTTTGTGTGTCTGTGTGCATTTGTGTGTGCATTTGTGTGTGCACACATGTGGAGTCAAAAAAGACTACTATTCATCTACTGTTATACAGAAAATGACTAAGACTATTAAAAAATTATAACATATTTATGAAAGAGAGATGCATGAGTATGTTTCCTTTATTTATTTGGCAGCTTAACGTTTACCAAGAAGGAAAAGACTTTGTACCATATCTTTTAATCTTACCTCACCTGAAATATATTCACTAGACTACTTTCTACACACTAATGAAGTTAAAATGGTCTCTACATCCCCTTTGCCTTTTGGTCATGGTTATGGTTTGATTTAAAATGTTAATTCAGTAGGAATCAATTGGCTTAGATCCAAGGACCACGCAATGGTAAAGAAAAAATGAAAGTAGTGAGACAGGCAATGGAAAGAATGAGAATAATATCCGCCTTATCCTCCCAACAATCTGATAACTTGATTCACGTCAAACAAATGCTCAGGGTTGCATCTTATTTACAAGATTTCCTCAGATTATGTGGAATTATTGTTGGGTATCGTTTGAATTTGATCGATTCTGGTCCCGATTCCGGTTCCAAACGATTCTCGATTCCGATTCTTTTAGGGGGTTGGGTCAAAAAAGTTTGCATGGTTTAAATAAAGCTGTCCAAATTATGAACATCCATTTTCTTAGCAGCCCGCAGCATAGACTAAAATGAACATTTGACTCGCGGTTCTTTATAACCAGTATTAATATCAAACCTATGAACCAAAACGCAATGTGTGTGGAACTAACCCAAATGACTTCATATTCATTAATTAATGTTTCAGCTAAAAGTTAAATATAGCATTGTTAAAATAGTTATTTGGGACTGTTTTATCAGGTCAAATGGTTTATAAGTTTTAACTTGACTTCCTGTTTTAATCTTGTAGCCTTTTATTTTGAAGGGTACGCACCGCATTTTGGCACGAAAAGTAACTTCACACGGCACCAGTGATTTTATTTTTTAATTTTTTAAATGGATGGAACCAAATGCTATAAAATGTTGATTCCTCTACCTACCCACTTGAGGCACAAGGTTAGTGTTTGTGATACTGTGAGATGTTTATGTGAATTTTCTCCCAATTCATTGTGATGTAAAGTTGCTAAGGTAAAGTTTTAGCTCAATGTTAAGCTTTTTTTTTCTGTCATCGGCTCTTACGTTGGTTTGAAGACTAAAATAAACACTAAAAACCATCAGTGCAAAAGTGCGACCAACCGTTTACCTTGTTCGCTGCCTCAATGTTGGCATAGACGTATTTTATTGTTTCACTCACCCAATTGACTGAGAGCTGACTTCACTGAAGCTCCGCGCAGTGTAGGCTGAGGCTCGGACCGGGCGGGAGCACGTCAGACTTCTACACATCGTGAAGCCTCCTTTGCACAATATAATCTTATTCCAAGTGTTGCACTGAGGTCATTAATTTTAACAAAGTTAAGACACACTTTTGTTCGCCGCCGCCATTGGGCACGAGTACGTCTTCGTGCATGTTCTTCGTTTGTTTTCGCCACTTCTTCGGGGTTGCCGGACTGCAGGCATTGAAACTGGGAACCTTAATTTATAAATTTGAACGATTCCGGGAGAACCAGAACATTAGTCCCGGTTCCAATCAGTTCTCGATTCTCAATGCCCAACCTTATGTGTAATGTTTTACAAATACTGCACCAGTTCAACAAATGTGCCTCCTTCACAACAGCGTTCTGGTTGACGCCTGTTGAACTAGAACTATATGAACATTAAAAAGCTGAACATTGGCCATTTCTCTATTGGCATAACACATTTGATGTGACGAACAGCTGTTTTGAACACCAACATCAAACATACTCCTCTCATACATTTATGAATAGAATGTCAGAAAGTACATGGGCCAGTATGAACTGGCTAATTCATCATCATTCCCCTATTAAATCTGTCCCATTGCTTTTTTTAAGCAACCATTCTTATCACCTGCATCATAATTGTGGGACTTTGAGGCCTTACAAGTCAATTAGCAGCAGAATAGAGGATGTCGGAGTGTTCATAAGGACAGTGTAGGCGACCAATGACAACCTTCGGCTTGAAGCAGTTCAGGCCAGACAGAGGAGGGGTATGAGCTCAAAGAAGCAATCATGCCAGACCCAATTGAATTGCAGCAGTTTATATTGTCATTTTTACTTGTATTTTTTTGGCGGGGGTGGGAGCAGATATGTTAAGCATTCACTTGCAAAAATATTGTCACAATGGATCAGCAGGGTTGAACACTAAATATTTGAGTCTTTATTGCAATAACAAACGAGGAAAGTCCAAAACTAACATATTGTGTGCCTGTTCTTTGGAGGCCCTAACCCTGTGACCACTGACTGATGCCGCTCTTTCTTCCTCTCATCATTGTTGTTCTTTTATTCTCTTGTCCAATTTTTCACCTCTGACCACACCTTCATTCTGCTAGACTTTGCCAAGTCCACATCATCGGCAATGAGCGTGTAGTTTAACATTCATCATCGCTGAAAATTGTATCAGCTCCAGAGAGCGGCGCCACAGCCCCGGCCGGCCCCAGCTTTCTTGGCTCTCAGATAGGGTTGATAATAAACTGATAGATTACAGTAGATTGTTTAACTTCAGGGAAAACTGCTTGCTGCTAAAACTAATACACAGACAATAGTGTGGTGACAGAAGGAGAGGTGAGGGGAACAGAGTAAGGGGCAAAGGGGCATACTGATGTGAAGAAAGAAGGCAGGAGGAATTAACTTCTGATATTCAATTTGTCTTTAAAAATATAGATTTGGTTAAAAAGCCTCTACTTAAAATAGATTCAAACTGATTTTGGTTTTTACTAATCCTGTTCATTTAGGGAAGCTGTGGCACAATCTGCACATTTGGTGGTGGTCTAATAAAAGTGTAATGCATTGCATATCATGACATACAAACAGAATAAACGCTAAGATAATAATATAAAATGCAGCTGTATCTAATATCATTATTCTTTCCACTTACATTGTCTATCTTAGTGGGGTTTTTTGGATTTTTTTTAAAGAATATTCATACAGGTGTATGCCACCGGTGATGGCATAAAATATCCAGAAATGCCAATGCAAATGAGTGATGACTTTTTATGGATAGCCTCAAGGCAGGTCCAAATGGCAGCGACAGCTAAATGAAATTGGGACACCTCCAGCATTTGAGGATAGTATGCAAATACTAATAATATTTTGCCCAAAGCAG